>NC_029781.3:5345840-5386884 GCF_000817695.3 Arachis duranensis | reverse complement strand
ACTTGATTTGGTTTGTGTTGCTATTGAAGCCAAATATTTGTGTGGTTAACATGTTTGAGTTCTCAGGTTTATGTTACTATTTTGATAAATGAACAGACCAATGTCAATGTGTTTTTAAGGGATTTGCGTGGAAGTAAATATAACTTTTTTTAACATCACGAATTATAGGTCAAATAGGTCCCCTAAGATACTATTATAAGACAAATAGGTCCCCAACATGAAAACGACGCCGTTTGCATTCTCTGTCTAAGTGGGGACGAATTTGTCCTCCCCAAAACGACGTCGTTTTGCCACTGGTTCCAATACGACGTCGTTTTGTCCAGCGTGGATGGGGACCAAAATGTCCTAAAGGTGACATGTCACAATTAACCTGACACGTCACCACTTTAACCGGATCAAACAGTTTTGGGGACGTATTTGGGGGATATCTGAGAACCTTAGGGTCAAAATCTTAGTTAAATTTTGTGGGGGACAAAACTGTCGGATGGTAAATTTCTTGGGGACCTATTTGGGGTATTACTCGCTAAAAAATATCCAGCACAGAGGCAGCCAGGTAAGAGTCAATGTAATAATCGGTCCGCAAAAGAGAAGCATGATCTTATCTTAGTGTACGATCCAAAATAGTAGAATTAATGGCTTATAATCAATGGTATGAAAAATGCTACGGTCTTTTAAAATTTAGTTTTTGGTAAGCTTTTTTTAAGTATTTATATTATTTAATTAATTTAAATTATATATTTTATATTAATAATTAAAAATATATATAATTAATTTTAATATATATCTAATAAAATTAATTTAAAATATAATATTATAATTCGCCAACTAATAAACATAAATAGGCTTAACACAATTCTAAAGGTTAACTCTACACTTTGAAATTAAAAATTAAAACAACCTCTTTATGTTCGAACATTAAAAATTAATATAATTAATTTAAATTAATTGAATAATCAGTTTATTATGTTTAAATAAATATCAAAATTTAAATCATATATTGCATATGCAGCAACCACTCTAATTTTTTAAACAAAATTTAAATTAGATTAATCTTTTTATGATAGTTATATTTTTTTAATACTAATTCGATATATTTAATCTTTTAAAGATAATATAAATGCACTCTTAATCTTTCATAAACTATTTTTACTATTAAATTAATAAAATAAACAGTAACGTTAAGAAAACAAAAAAACAGTTATAATTTATTTTGTTTAGTAATTATTAATTATTGTAACAATTAATAAATATTAAATAACATAAATTATAGCTATTTTTAACCGATTTTCTTTTGTTATCAAATATTTTTAAAAAATGAAGTAAAGTAAAGAATACAGTTATAATAAGAGGAAGGATCAATCACAGTGAAAAATGCAAATTCAACCGTCCGTTAAGTAGTGAATTGAGATCGGATAGTCTGTATGCACTACAAGTCTACAATAAATTCTGATCGTTGGAGGTCTCGTCGGAGATATCGCTGCTCAGCTTGGCACTGACATCTCCCTTGCTCTTCGTCGCCGTCAGTTTAGGTAGGTATCGTCCTCCCTCTCAGCCTTTTACTGTATTTCCGTGAAGTGTGAAACTGTGAATAAATATTTGATGAGTTTGGAAAACTCAAATTAAATTGATGATGATCAAACATTATTAATATTTTAATTTCAAAATTATTAATTTGAGCTTTAATTTCATATTTGCTAATTAATAATTTTGATTATTTGCAGATTTTGTTTTAGGGCCAAAAAGGAAAAAAAATTAGCAAGCCCAATGTAAATATAATATTTAGCCTTGGTCTAAAATTGTTTAAGGTGTTATGGCTGAATTGTCATTATACTTGTTGGGCCAAATTTAAATATTAGCCCAGATTATTTTTGAAGAAGAGATCCACTAGCTTGGTTCAAATTGAAAAATGAGAAAGAGAAAAACTTGCATGCTTAGTTCGGTCACTCTCTTCCTCTCATCATAAGATGAATTTTAAATTAAATTCAATTCACATTAATTGCATTGGAATCATGAGAGAGAAATAGCAATTGATTTGATTGCCATCATTAATGATACACGCTACTCAGCAAAAGGGAAGAAACAAACTCAATTAATTTCATTGTCTTTCCTAATTCAAAGTCTTTCAATTTCTCTCTCTTCTCTCTCTACTCTCTCTTCACTTTCGGTCACTTCACAGAAAATATGGAAGCTTTTGCAAGATATCAGAGTAAAGAAGAAGAAGCTAGAAGCAAGCTAGAAGGCATTATGATGATGGCATCAAGAAAAAGAAAATCTGAAGTATGTTGTGGCTAAGATCTTTACCACAAAAGGCAAGATGTGGTGAAGTAATCTTAAGCTCTTCATACCCTAAAATGGAAGAAGATCATTTCGGTCAGAGGAAGAAGATCCTTGGAGGCATGGCTCGTCTCTGCTTTTGATCAACCACCACAGGAGGTAGCTATAGTAGCTACGTGATGGAAGAGGCAGAAGTTAGAGCAGATGGAGCTGTCATAGTCAAGAACTCATCAAAGGCTAGGAATCCTTCTTGGAGTGTAAGTCAAGATAGATGGCTCGGATTGGTGAAGCTTGGTGTGAAGGGAAGACACAGAAGTAATTGCATGTTGGGTTTTACATTCGGTTATCTCTCCTCTATCTCTCTCTGGCCGAAATGGTTTTTGCATGAAGAAGAAGAAGTTTTGCTTGGTTCAAGAGTTTCAACCTTGGAGGCTTCCCTTTCTATATATAAGGGAGAACAGACAGGGCTTGAAGTAAGGAAAAGAGTAAAAGCACAGTGTTCCTATAGCTACTCCAGCTAATAGAAGTTCTTCTCCTTCAATGTTCTTTATTTTGTATTTTTCTGTTTAATTTTGTCTGTCTTGAGTCTCATGGAAAAAGGCAAACAGTGAGATTTGTAAGAAAAAGCCATAGAGTGGAAAAAGGCAGAGTGCACAAAATTAAAAGAAAAAGCCATAGATGTCCTTAGAGGTCCTTTGTACATCTGTGTTGTATTTTATGATTCTGTGGGAATCTCCTTGACTAAGTCAAGTTCAAGATTGGGGTTAGATTCTAGACTTGTTCCAGATAGAAAGGGTAGTTCCTAGGGAGAATTGGTGTATGTAATCATGATGATTATAGTGAAATTCCATCATTGTTGTGATGGAGACTGGATGTAGGCTGCATTGCACTTAGCAGCTGAACCAGGATACATCTTGGTGTGATTTTCTCTCTCTTCTACTCCATTTTCTATTTCTGCTGTATAGGAGACAAAACTGAAAATATCTCTTGACTGGTTACGAGACAAAAAGAAAAAGTCTCTTGACTAGGCACGAGACAAAAACAAGAAATATCTCCTCAAGTTTCCTAAAAAGACAGCAAGTGTTATTAAGTGAAAAAGGGGCTAAGATTCAATCCTCCCTTCTCTTAGCCACTAATAAACCATCAATTGGTATCAGAGCCTGGTCTCAAAGAGATCAAGCTTTACAGCTTGGAGAAAAGATCCAGATGGCAGAGAACAGTGGCTCAAATCTGGTGTCCTACAATCTAACAAAAGGACAGTCAAGCAATAGACCTCCTCTTTTCAATGGAAAAAACTACACCTATTGGAAGGAGAGAATGAAGATTTTTGTGCAAGCAGTAGATTACAGACTTTGGAAGATCATCCTGGAGGGTCCTCAATTTCCAACAACCACAAGTGCAGAAGGAGTAGTCTCTCTTAAAGCCGAAGCCAGTTGGACTGAAGAAGACAGAAAGAAGGTAGAGCTCAATGCCAAGGCTATCAACTTGCTCAACTGTGCAATCAGTTTTGAGGAATACCGACGGGTATCACGATGCACAACGGCAAAGAAAATCTGGGACAAACTTCAAGTCACTCATGAAGGAACCACCATAGTGAAGAAGACAAGGATAGACATGTTGAACAGAGAATATGAAATATTCTCAATAAAGGAAGGAGAATTAATAGATGAAATGTTTGAAAGATTCAACATCATCATTGTTGGCTTGGATGCTATGGGAATAAAGTATTATGAATCTGTGCTTGTGAGAAGAGTGTTGAGATGTCTCACAAAAGAGTCAAAAACTAAGGCATTAATCATATCTGAGAGTAGTGGTCTTGATTCCATGACATATGATGACTTGAGAGGAAATTTACTTACTTTTGAAAACATTTATTTGAAAAAAGATTCAAAAAAGAAAGGAATAACTTTTACATCTGTTACTAACCCCCTGGATGGTGAATCCAGTGATAATTCCTCTGAAAATGAATTTGTGTTGTTTGCCAAAAAATTCAGAAAAATGGTGAAGTTCAAAAGCAAGGGAAGCAGCTCAAGAAAATAAAAGAAAGATTTCAGCAAGGTAACATGTTATAATTGCAAGGAGACTGGGCATTTCAAATCTGATTGCCCTAAGTTAAAGAAGGAAGAGAAGCCAAAAAAGGGAAAGAAAAAGGGATTGATGGCTTCTTGGGAGGACTTGGAAAATGATTCAGAAGATGATGAAGAATCAAAAACCAAGTCTCAACCATGTCTCATGACAGATCACATTGAACAGGTAGTCTTTCATAACCCTGACACTGAAGATCTTCATCTTATGATAGACCACCTTTCTAAAAAAATTAGATGTTTCTTGCTTGATAACCAAGATCTTGAATCACAAATCACCATTTTTAAAGATGAAAATGATTTTCTCAAAGATAAACTAAGGGAGGCTGAAACTGCTGTTGAACTTGTTGAAGAAAACAAGTAGTTAAAAGCTCAACTTAGAAGCTGTGAAAGTAATCATTCTGTGATGGCATATGTAAACTATTTTAAAGAAAATAAAGAGTTGCTTAAAAAGGTCAAAAGCCTTGAAGATGACTTAGCCAAGTTCACTCAAAGTTTTGAAAATTTAAATCAAATTTTGGCTAGTCAAAGACCTCTTTATGATAAAGCTGGTTTAGATTTTTATAAAACTTTGAAATCTGTTGAGAAACCTTCTTTTGTAAACATAGCCTCATCTTCTAATGACACAAGGTTTTAAAGCCCAACAAGCTTTAACAAAACAGCAACTCTAAAGTTTTGTAGATTATGCAACCGGAATGGTCACTTTCCTATTCAATGTTTTTTTGTTAAAAGAATGATTGGAAACAAAGTGTGTACAGTTGTTTGTGATTACAATGGCTTGGGACAAAGGAGATCGTTTAACGTTAAAGGATCAAAAAAGATTTGGATACCTAAGGTCACTTGAACTCATTTTGTAGGTATGCCTAGCATCCAAGCGAAAAGACAATATGTGATACATGGATAGCGGATGCTCTAGGCATATGACCGGAAAGGCAATATTCTTCATTAAGCTTGATGAATATGATGGATGGTTTGTCACTTTCGGTGATGATGGTAAAGGAAAAATAGTGGCCATTGAAAAAATTGGTAAAATTTTTTCTTCTCTTAAAAATGATGTTCTTCTTGTTGATGGTTTGAAACACAATTTATTAAATGTTAGCCAATTATGTGATCTTGGATATGAAGTTGTTTTTAGAAAATTGCTGTGCTTAGTTATTTGTGAAAAATTTGGGGATATTTTGTTTGAAGCTAAAAGATGCAATAATGTGTATGGATTGACTCTTGAGGATTTAAAAGATAAAAAAGTGACATGTTTTACCTCTCTTGAATATGAAAAATGGCTTTGGCATAAGAAATTGGGTCATGCTAGCATGTACCAAATTTCTAAGCTAGCCAAGAAAAACTTGGTTAGAGAAATTCCAAATATTAAATTTGATAAGGATCTTACTTGTAATGCTTGCCAATTAGGCAAACAAGTAAAATCCTCTTTTAAACCAAAAGATGAAATTTCGACCAAGAGGCCATTAGAGATGTTACACATTGATCTTTTTGGTCCAACAAAAACGCAAAGTTTAGGAGGTAAATACTATGGTTTGGTGGTGGTGGATGATTACTCTAGATTCAGTTGGGTACTTTTTCTTGCTCATAAAAATGATGCTTTTCATGCTTTTTCAACCCTTTGCAAAATAATTCAAAATGAAAAAGATTTAAAAATTACCCATTTGAGAAGTGATCACGGAAAGGAATTTGAAAACCAAGACTTTGAAAAATTCTGTGATGACTTTGAAATTGCTCATAACTTTTCATGCCCTAGAACCCCTCAACAAAATGAGATTGTTGAAAGAAGGAATAGAAGCCTTCAAGAGATGACTAGGGCTATGCTATGTGAAAATGAGATTCCTATGGGCTGAAGCTGTAAATACAGCTTGTTACATTTTGAATAGGACCATCATTAGAAAAGAGTTAAAGAAAACTCCTTATGAACTATAGAAAGGAACCCCTCCTAATCTTAAGTATTTCCATGTTTTTGGATGCAAATGCTTTGTACTTAACAACAACAAAAATCTTGGTAAATTTGATCCAAAATCCTATGAGGGGATGTTTGTTGGATACTCCACCACTAGCAAGGCTTATAGAATTTACCTCAAAGAACATAAAACCATAGAGGAATCCATACACGTATATTTTTGTGATTCTAACTCAATTCCCAGTGCTGTGATAGAAGATGATACAGATTGTGAAGATGCTGTCAACAAGGAAGCCAGTGAAGAAAGTCCCAAGTCTGTTCAAAATGAAGAATCTGTCCGTCCAATTTTGTCTCATCAGGATGGAGAGACATTTCTGTTTTGTCTCTTCAGCTAGCAAGAGAATCTGGAACAGAACAACCCACTGAAACTCATCAAAGCTCAACATCACTCTGGAAACCAAGAGAATGGAAGTCCATGAGGGGTTATCCTCATGACTTTATCATTGGTGATCCCTCACAAGGTGTAACAACAAGATCCTCAACCAAAAAGCAATCCGAACCAAGAAATCTTGCTTTCTTGTCACAAATGGAGCCTAATAATGTGAAGCAAGCTCTTGAAGATCCTTCTTGAGTCAAAGCCATGCAAGAAGAGCTAGTTCAAATTGACAAGAATGAGGTTTGGACATTAGTACTTTATCCGAATGGTAAGAAGGTAACGGATACTAAGTGGGTTTTCAAAAATAAATTGGAAGAGGATGGTAAAGTTGTTCGTAACAAGGCTAGATTAGTGGCCCAAGGTTACGATCAAGAAGAGGGTATAGATTTTGATGAGTCTTTTGCTCCGGTAGCAAGAATGGAAGCAATTCGGTTGCTTTTTGCCTATGCTACCCATAAGGGTTTTAAAATATTCCAAATGGATGTCAAATGTGCTTTCCTTAATGGATTTATTGATAGAGAAGTGTTTGTGGCACAACCCCCCGGTTTTGAAGATAAAGAATTTTCAAACCATGTCTTTAAACTTTCAAAGGCCCTTTATTGTCTTAGGCAAGCTCCAAGAGCTTGGTATGAAAGGCTTAGTGCCTTCTTGTTGGAAAATCAATTTCAAAGGGTACCACCGATACTACTTTATTTATTAAAGCATCTAATGATGATATTCTCCTAGTTCAAGTTTATGTGGATGACATTGTGTTTGGGTTGGCCAAGGAATCCTTGTGTGAAGAGTTTGGGAAACTCATGACTAGTGAGTTTGAAATGAGCTTAATGGGAGAGTTAACATTCTTTCTTGGCCTCCAAATTAAACAAACTCCTAGTGGCACTTTTATTCACCAAAGAAAGTATGCTAAAGAATTAATAAAGAAATTTGGCCTAGAAAATTCAAAACCAATGGGAACACCAATGTATCCAAACACTAAACTTGAAAAGGATGATGATGGCAAAGATGTGGATGAAACACGGTATAGAGGAATGATCGGTTCGCTCATGTATCTTACTTCCTCTAGACCGGATATTGTTCAAGATTTTAATCTCACCCAAAAGAATCCCATTTTTTGGCCGTTAAATGCATCATTAGATACATTAAGGAAACTAGTGATTATGACTTATGGATCCAAAATCTGATGATTTTTGTGCAGTGGGGTTTTGTGATGCAGATTATGCGGGAGATAGGGTGGATAAAAGGAGCACATCCGACATGTGTTGCCTCTTTGGAAGCTCACTCAACATGTGATCAAGCAAAAAACAAGCCACAGTGGCTCTATCCACAGTCGAAGCTGAATATATTTCTGCATCTGCATGTTGTTCACAATTAATTTAGTTGAAAACTCAATTAGAAGATTACAAATTAAAAATCAATAGTATACCCTTATTTTGTGACAATATGAGTGCTATAAACATTTCTAAGAACCCTGTTCTGCACTCAAGAACCAAGCACATTGAAATCAAATATCATTTTATTAGAGAGCATGTGCAAAAGGGTACTATTGATATTCAATTTGTAAAATCCGAAGAACAACTTGCTGACATTTTTACAAAACCCCAGTGTGAAGATAGATTCTGCTCTTTGAGAAATAGTTTGGGAATGATAGAATTAAATTCTGTTGATAATTTGTGAATTTTTTTATTCTGTTTGGTTTTGTCTCGTAGGAAAGCAAGAGACAAATTTCAGGTTGTGATGAACGGGCCATGATACAAGGGGAGACTGAACCGAAGTTAATTATCCTAGGCCCCACCAAATCTCTTTGACCTTACTTTGACCCATTTTTGAGTTTCTCATTTTTTAATCATACTTTTGGGTAGCTGTCATATTAAATCTTGTAGGAAGGAGTTGTTGTAAAATCAAATCTTTATCCTTTCCTCATCCCTTGATTCTAGGAGCTAAACTTTCATTTTTAATTTTAAAATCTTTTCTTTGTTAATAACTGTGCCCCTTAATGGGTAATAACTCCCTCAATCCTCTCTCCACTCAGCATTAAATGCTTCCATAACCTCCTTCCTCTCATCACTTTCTTCGGCCCCCTTTTCATCTTCCCTCTCCTTTCACCATTTTTCATATTATGAAAAAGAAAGTTGCTCCCAACCAAAGTGACCGAATCCTCCTCACCAAAAAATCTCCATTTTCTTTCACCCCTCAAACTCATACTCATATTCACATTCACTCTACATCTTCCTCATCCCCTTCCTCCCAATCCACCGAAACCATGAGAAGAAAGGTTATTGCCCAAAGAACTTCATCTCGAAAGAAAGGAAAGGACAAGGAACCAATAATGGAAGAAGAAGAGTTGTCACAATCCTCCATTCCCCATTCACCACCAAAGAAGGCAACCCCACATGCATCGGGTCGAAGCTCTCAGCATGCCAAAGGTTACGTGTTACGTAATACAAGGGAACCACCGAACCTGGAATCACTGGATTTCAAGAATAAAGACAACAAAGGTCATTCACATGCACTTTGACCCTGCAAGGTTTAACTCTTGTGCGTCCTTTGAGTTTCACAATGAAGTCTTGAAGAAACGTCATCTATGTACTTCCCAAATAGTACACTTGGAAACCCTGGCTGCAAAAGGCGTTAACTTTGTCACACTCTTTGACAACATGAAATGGACTCCACTATTCAATATTCAGAAACCAGTGTATCCTGCCTTAGTTCGCAAATTCTATGTGAATATGAGGCTTATTGATGGTGCAATTCATTCCTATGTCAAGCGAGTGCACATGACTTTAAGCAGAGAAACAATAAGCGGTGTCTTGGGATATGTTGATGAGGGAGCAGCCGCTTACATGACAGAAAAATGGAATTCACAAGTTGGGATCACCTACCAGACTACTTTGATTCAAACCTGTGAGAACCTTTCTGTCTGGATGGCACGGTTCCAACCCACAAGGCTCTTGGCCCTGAAAGAGTTATCCTTCACAGAATCATCACTCACATCCTGATGCCACAGAGTGGTTCATACCATAGAGTAACTGTTTCTGATACCTTAGTCCTTTTTGCTGTTATTACTTCATCTTCTATTTCTTTTGCATATCTCATGATAAGATACATGTGGGAGTGTGTTAGAAGTACCAAAAAGGCTAATCTTTTCTATGGCATATTTCTTACATGCATCTTTGAATACTTTAATGTTGATCTACTTAATGAGGCTGTAGAGAATAAGGTTTCAACAATCAAAGGAGGAGGAGTTGCGAGATTTATGAAAGGCAAAGGAAAACGCTCTGTGCCAAATACAGGTTCTGACAGTGATCTCGAAATTCGCCCAGCCGAGCCAGCCGAGGTGGCAGAATCCATCAAGGAAGTCCTCATGGAGTTCTCCAACATGTCACAATTAATGGTGCAATCCTACAAGGCTGCTCGAAAACAGGCATATGAGAATGAAAAGGCATGGAACAAATGCACAGAAAGAGTGAATCTGATGATTCAGAACTTAGAACAAGAAACAGGTGCTGCAAATGAGGATGATGCATCTGGCTCTGAGTACAATTTGTCTGATGATTGATCTTATTGAACTTTGATTATGTTATATTTTGATATACTGTATGCTGTTGGATACTATGGACCACTATCATTTTGTTAAAACTCTTGAATATTCTGGTTCTGGTTATATCTGTTTGCATACCATTTGATTTCTTGCAGGTTCCCCTTTGATGACTAAAGGGGGAGAAAATGTTGAAAATTAAAAATAAACAGGGGCTGGAATCCTTCTGGATTCATGATCACCCATGCGCATAAACTCTATGTTCCATTATTTTGTTGAAATGTTTGCTGTATTTGGAACTTAGTTGTGTTTTTTGTACTCTGATGTGTAGAAAATTGTTGTGTTGTGATATCTTGGATAAATTTTTGTTTGTATGCTCTGATATGATTATGTTTGATTAAATATGTTTTCCTTGCTTTAACTGATAACTTTTGGTCTGATATGATGGCTGAAAAATGTTGTTTATTTAATCAAATAATTAGGCAACGATTTTTGTTTTCGGGTGCTATGTACTCAGTACTTAAGTATTTTGTTTGTCATTGAGCAGAAAATCATTTACATGATAACAAATTAGTTTTGTTTATCATTTCACTTTTACTCATAAATCAAGCCATTCAACATTTCATATTACCATATGTTGAAGACATTATGGCTTTAGGCTTGATAAAAATTGTTACAGGTAATGCTCTTCTTGGTAAAATGGCTCATATTTAGGGGAAGCTATGTGACAATAGGAAAGGGGGAGGAATCCTAATCTTCAAAGGGAGTACTCTAATCTTTAATTTCTTTCCATTTCAATTTTTAATAATGTTTGTCATCATGGGGGAGATTGATGAGTTTGGAAAACTCCAAATTAAATTGATGATGATCAAACATTATTAATATAATTAATTACAAAATTATTAATTTGAACTTTAATTTCATATTTGCTAATTAATAATTTTGATTATTTGTAGATTTTGTTTTAGGGCCAAAAAGGAAAGAAAAATTAGCAAGCCCAATGTAAATATAATATTCAGCCTTGGTCCAAAATTGTTTAAGGTGTTATGGCTGAATTGTCATTATACTTGTTGGGCCAAATTTAAATATTAGCCCAGATCATTTTTGAAGAAGAGATCCACTAGCTTGGTCCAAATTAAAAAATGAGAAAGAGAAAAACTTGCATGCTTAGTTCGGTCACTCTCTTCCTCTCATCATAAGATGGATTTCAAATTAAATTCAATTCACATTAATTGCATTGGAATCATGAGAGAGAAATAGCAATTGATTTTATTGCCATTATTAATGATACACGCTACTCAGCAAAAAGGAAGAAACAAACTCAATTAATTTCATTCTCTTTCCTAATTCAAAGTCTTTCAATTTATTTCTCTTCTCTCTCTACTCTCTCTTCACTTTCAGTCACTTCACAGGAAATATGAAAGCTTTTGCAAGATATCAGAGTGAAGAAGAAGAAGCTAGAAGCAAGCTAGAAGCTATTGTGATGATGGCATCAAGAAAAAGAAAATTTGAAGTATGTTGTGGCTAATATCTTTACCACAAAGGCAAGATGTGATGAAGTAATCTTAAGCTCTCCATACCCTAAAATGGAAGAAGATCATTTCGGTCAAAGGAAGAAGATCCTTGGAGGCATGACTCGTCTCTACTTTTGATCAACCACCACAGGAGGTAGCTACAGTAGCTACGTGATGGAGGAGGCAAAAGTTAGAGCAGATGGAGCGAGCTGTCATAATCAAGAACTCATCAAGGGCTAGGAATCCTTCTTGGAGTGTAAGTCAAGATGGATGGCTCAGATTAGTGAAGTTTGGTGTGAAGGGAAGACACAGAGGTAATTGCATGTTGGATTTTATATTCGGTTATCTCTCCTCTCTCTCTCTCTGGCCGAACCGGTTTTTGCATGAAGAAGAAGAAGTTTAGCTCGGTTTAAGAGTTTTAACCTTGGAGGCTTCCCTTTCTATAAATAAGGGATAACAACCAGGGCTTGGAGTAAGGAAAAGAGTAAAAGCATAGTATTCCTATAGCTACCCCAGCTAACAGAAGTTCTTCTCCTTCAATGTTCTTTATTTTGTATTTTTCTGTTTAATTTTGTTTATCTTGAGTCTCGTGGAAAAAGGCAAACAGTGAGGTTTGTAAGTAAAAACCATAAAGTAGAAAAAGGCAGAGTGCACAAAATTAAAAGAAAAAGCCATAGATGTCCTTAGAGGTCCTTTGTATATCTGTGTTGTGTTTCATGATTCTGTGGGAATCCCCTTGCAAGTTGGGTTAGCACTTAGCAGTTGAACGTTTGGTAGGTAACCAAGTAAAGTTCAGGATAGGGGTTAGATTCTGGACTTGTTCCGGATAGGAAGGGTAGTTCCTAGAGAGAATTGGTGTATGTAATCATGATGATTATAGTGAAATTCCATCATTGTTATGATGGAGACTAGATGTAGGCTGCATTGCACTTAGCAGCTGAATCAGGATACATCTTGGTGTGATTTTCTCTCTCTTCTACTCCATTTCTGTTTCTGCTGCATAGGAGACAAAACTGAAAATATCTCTTGGCTGGTTACGAGACAAAAAGAAAAAATCTCTCGACTAGACACGAGACAAAAACAAGAAATATCTCCTCAAGTTTCCTAAAAGGACAACAAATATTATTAAGTGAAAAATGGGCTAAGATTCAACCACTCCTTCTTTTAGCCACTGATAAACCATAAGTATTTTTTACTTTCAGAATGTTAAACGATAATTAATTTGCGACTAATTTTCTATTTGTGTTTTATACATATTTGCTCCATTTCTTGAGGTTATTGTGAAATTATATATTATATGTTGCATTTCTTGGAGGAAACACAATGGTCATTGTTCCATTGTGTTGTGAAATTCTGTTGTACCATTTTGATGGTCATAAAATCACTTATTTCAAAAGTTTAAAATAATAGGAGAGAAAATTCTCCCTCAAAACAAAAATTTCTTTTAAATTTGTTTGACTTTTGTATAGACATTCTTTTCTCATTTATTTGTTTATGCTATTTTTTACTTTTGGGTGAACTCTAAACCTCACGGACAAAGAATTTTCATAAAACCACTCATCCAAAAAATTTAAATTGATATAAGAAGACAACAGTAATTGTTATATTTCTAACATGGCTTCTCTTGCTATTTGAGAATTTCAATAAGTTCTATTTTTTTAAGCTTGCTTGTTGCTTCTGTGTTGTTTTGCTTTTGGTGCTTCTGAAACTGGCATGCTATATGGATGTTTACATTTAAACATACTTATCATAATTTTGTTTCCTCTTTTATTCATGAAAATTTGAATGGTAATGCTATTGTAAATTTCTGCACTTCCAGTTCCGGGTATATGGGTTGGAGGTTCATAGTGACATATATTGTGGATCCACCAACTTCCCCAGACATGTTCTACACAATCGTTTTAATGCTCTAGAGAGGTATGTGCAGATTGTCATTAGCTCATCTCCATTTTGAGTAATTGATGTGAACCTCCAAAAAGGGTGTAGTGTATTCAACAATGGACTCCAAAATATTTGTTTCAGACATCTATCTAAGAGAAGTAACTAAAAATAGCTACCATTTTTCTACCGTGTTGTTATAAAGCATAAGAGAAGAATAAAGATAAATAGTCTTGTTTTATGGCTCTTTTATGCTAAGTTGCTAACCTTATCAGTAAAATGTTTTACACAGTTGTGCAATCACATCTGTTCTTTTAGATGACTATTCATGTAGTTAATGTGAAAAGTTATTATTTTTGTAGGTGTAGCATTACGTAATTAGATGTACAATTAAAACTACTTTACACTAACAATGCATTAAAATTAAATTCAAATATTTTATGTAGAATATGATATAAATTCTTATATTCTTACTTTGGGCCTTTGGGGTGCATAAAGTGATTCATTACTGTTAATATTTTTGCAGATATCTCATGTTTGGAGATTTATCTGCTAAGGCAGCTCACATGATATCACTTACTAAGGTATTTCAAGCTATTTTACATGTCTATAAGGTTTCAGATTTCCTTACAAGGCAAATGAAATGAACAGGTACTTGCTAATCTGTTTGCAGCTATGAACCCCAAAGTTATGGAACAAGAACTTGCATTTGCTGATTCTTTGTTCTTTATCATGAGAAGTGAGAACTATTAGCAAGCTACATTACCCGAACACTACAAGAAACAAGACTTGTATGTGCTGGTCTTAGCTAGTACATACTTTATTGTGGGAATGGGTCGTTTTGTTCTCAACAGAAATAGTCCCCTGTTTTGGTTCTTATTACATGCCTAATACCTCTTTCTCTTTTTTTGCATATTTTTTATTAGAGTTGTCCTCATGTATTGTATCTGCTAATAAAGTTTCCAGCAACTTTAAGATGTTCAAGTTCAATTTTCTTTTTCTTTTTCAAATAGAGGTTTGATTTCAAGTTTCAGTGGACTTATAAAATGAGATTGATATAATTCTCAAACTACCTGTTTAATTTTGATGGTTGGAGGATTTCGTATGCATTTGTATTTTCCTGTTGCATATAAAATGTAAAGAAAGTTGATAATTCTTTTAAACAAACTATCATGCTTATGCAGCCTTGGTCCCCTAAGAAACTCAGGATGTAAAGGATAGAATAACAGGGAAGACAAAGCTGATATGTATCCTTTAAACTGGATAGCAGCTTGTCTAAATCAAAAGTAATTATATGATATACACATGAACATGTTTTCATACTTTCTTTGTTCTTTGAACAATTTGAATTTCAAGTATTGTCTGGAGTGCAGAACAACCTTCTGTTTGCTTCTTCCACCTATGTTAGCTCAGAGGAATCAGTGGAAACAATGGCAAAGGAAGAGAAAAAGGGTATGCAAGGGAATCTACGGGTTTCATTGACTAGTCTATTGTAGATTATTGATTATGGCTTTGGTTGTAATCTAGTTATTTGAGGGGTTTTAAAGCGTTCTCTATTCGAGCACTTTATGAGCGTTATTGATTATTTATCCAATTTTCTATTTTTAGGTTATTGTATAATGATCTTTTAAAAATTTAAATGTGATATTTAATTTTATTGTCTGTTACTTTTCTTTTTGATGAATATATAATTTGGGATTTTATCCTGTATTTTTTGGTATATTTAGAATTTTCTTAATACCTATAAGTATAAATAAATAAATTAGAGAATTAATTTGGAAATATATATTTTAAAAACATAATCTATTTATGTCTCTAAAATTTTATATCGCTAAAAATATAAATTTTGATATTGAAAAGCGATGTCTTTGATAATAATATAATATGCTCTCATTTCGTAAGTAATCTCGGTTAAAACCTCTCGATAATTAAATAAGCATAATTTTTAGTAAAATCGTCACTTCTAGACTTGTAGTCACACTTTTTATTGAAGAATAAATTTGTTGTAGTGATGGAAGAATTTTCATATGCTGAATCTCGTGTGGTGCTAGAAGGTGCCAGCAAAGCAGCCCAGAAAAGGAAAGTAAAGATAAAAAATAAAAAATTCAAGAGTTTCCAAAAATAAAAAAATAAAAAATAATGGAAAATGGTCATTAGTACGAACAGCTTATTTGTGCGTCCCTCGCTCCCTCACCCTTACGGGCTTACCACCATTCCTTACCCTCACTCACTGCTCCAATGTTACGCATGGTTTGGATTAGTAATGTCCGTACCTGATTTCATCAGTGTTAAGCAAAGTTCCCTTTTTCCTTCACTTGTGACTTGTGCTGCACTCTTACCTCGCTTTTAAATTTTTTTTTATCCCTTTTTGGTCGACGAAAAAAAAAAAAGAAAAAGAAAAAAAAGGAACTCCTGTACCTATCTCCTTCTCTAAATAGTAAATAACCAAAAACGTCTGTGTTTTAAGTTTTTCTGTGATTCCTGAGGACGATGTTCATCTCCGATCCTTCTCTCGGACGAAGCAGCCGCTACTCCCTCTCTCAGATCTGGCTCACGGGATCGGAGTCTCACTTTACTAACTTCTGCAAGGCTCTTCATTTGTTTATTTGTTTATTTTTTGTTCAGGTAAATGAGGAAGAAAGATATATAGACTTCAACCGTGGATCTACTGCGCTGTATATGGTATATACAACTTGCTACTCTTCTTATTTCACCTCCAATCCGCAAAACTACAGTAGCTGTATGTGTCTTCAGATATTTGGTGTATCTCAAGGTGCCTCTATATATTCCTTTCCCTTTGTACTGTGATGTCTACCTGTATCATTATTATATGTTTAGACTCAGAGTTTTACAAAAGTCACCATCTATGCTCTCTTTTTTTCCTATATTCATCATGTTCTTTTGTGTTTCTAACTCATCACTAGCTAAAGATCTTATAGTTTAAGAGATAACAGCAACTAACTTAGTGCCTAGATGAGTATAAACAATTTTTTATCCTACAGAAAATTTTTTATATACAAAGAAAAACATAACATACGATGATATGGTAGAGCAATTAAAGGATATACATGATATATATTCACATATATCATGACTTAATGTTCGGTTTGCCTTGTGGGAGTGATATATGAACATAAAGGATATTATTTATAAGGTGCATAGTGAAATTGAAACTATTTTAATTTGCAAAGTTGGTGGTGACTTCTTCTAGTTTTGTTAAATACCTTAATATATTACAAATCCTTTAATATATTCAATAGTTTTAGACTTTGTTCATATATATTATCATTTAAAAAAAACAACTCAACATCATAAGAATAGAGCTTATTACAAGATAAATAATAAATAAAAAGATGAGAGTCTTTCCTGTGTGCTCAACATGTATTCAAAAATATTGCTGACTTAGTTATAATTTTCTTCCTTATTTTTCCTTAAAGTTTTTCCCCTTCCCCTCTTATCTTTATGGCAAGATAATTAACAAGCTAGCATGTTTCTTTCATTGTCTCTCCTTCTTGCTAAATTACATAGTCTATAACATTTTAATATTATAAAATAGAAAATATAGAGCGATATAGTTGGCAAAAAATAAAGAGGTTCACATATTTTTATCTTCAAATATCATATTAATTACTTGAATTAATTAGATGATTGCTATGCAGTAATATATCAAGTATTGCTCATAATGTTTTTTAACATAGAAATAATAACTAATATGAAGAAACTAAAGAATTATAAATACTTGGAAAGCATATGTATTTTGTGTCATTTGATAGTTGCTATAATTATATTTATTATTAAAGGTAGAGACACATTGTATTTATTTTGATGTGAAGTTAATAGTTAAAAATTATTAAATAATTTGATAGATTTGATTAAATTATAATTTAATGATTCTTAATTATCAATTTCACATGAAAACAATGAAAACAATTGAATGTGAGTTTTCACCATTATTAAAATACTTTCTTCTTTGCCTTCTAATAAACAATAGTTTATGATAACTAATTTGTGCATTTCTTTTGTTTAGAATGATATGAATATAAATCTGTTAAATAGTTTGAAGTTTTAACATAAATTTGATATTGAGATCAATCTTTACATAATAATATATTAGTATCTCCTAGTATTTAAATTTGGAAATAATCATCATTAGTAGGTTAGTTTTGCGTTATATTCTTTCTTTTTGTTTGTATACATAATGTTTTTTTTAATTAAATAATATTAATAACATAAAATAAAACAAATATATAATTATAATAGATGTATATTAAAATTAATTATTAATTAAAATATTTATTAAACGTGTTTTATTGAAAAATTGGTATTAAATTATTAATTAATATTAAAATTTTAGAAATAAATTGATTGCAAAAATTAAGTGAAGATATGGTGTTAGAAAAAATTATTTTAAGTTTAACTATAATCTTTAAAATATTTTTATTCTAAATATTTTACAAAAAAAGATTCATGATGTTTTTGTCAAAGACAACATAATCAAGCTAACAATTAGCCTTTGGAAATTATGAGTGAAATGACTGAGTTAGTCTTATATTATATAAAACATGATGGATAATGGATATATATTGAACTTGGTGGGTTATTAAAGGTATCTATGTTAAAAAATATTTTCATGATGTCTTTGTCAGAGACAACACAATCGGGCTAAGAGTTGGCCTTTGGAAATTATATGAGTCAAACGACCGACTTAGTCTTTTATTTTTATATATATAACATGATATGGATAATGGATATATTGAACTTGGTGGGTTATTAAAGGTATCTCTATCTATGTTGCCATATACAGTGCAGAATAAAGATAGGTATATTTTTTACTCATTAAAAATTTTATAGTGCCCTGTAAAAATTCCTATGACTAACATGGCATGTGAAAAGTTGATAGAGAAATAATTGAGTATAAATGCTAGAACATCTGTTCTGTATTCAACCTAAAAAAGAATATTTATCCAAAACTCAATTAATGAAAGAAAAAAAAAAGACAGGTTCCAATGTCCTTATAGTACAAGATTTTGTAGATTCAATTTGCGTGATAGAATATATTTATATATTTACTCAGGTTAGTATGAGTTAGTATTGTATTTTTATATATCTTGTATTGATTGAATGAAGATTCGGTTTTAATATTGTTATAAAATTACTTTTTTAAATTTAAATTAATAAAATAAGACACATAAATAATAATTAATTTTTAATATATTTTTTCATGTAAATATATATTTTGATTTTGTATGATATATTATAAAATTATTTTTTCAAAAAAAAAGTTTAAGCATGAAGAGACAAAATAATCCTATTTTTAATAAATATTATATTTTTATTATGTAATTATGATTTTTTTTAACATTTATATATATATATATAGTCACTTCACATTTTATAGTATAAATCATTAGAATATATAGTTTATCATGCACTATTTTAACCCTCTATTAGGGCTGTTTTGAAATTTCCTTTTTTTATTCTTTTTGCAAAACTCATTCAATTTTTGTTTGGTTTTCATCTTTTTACTTCAATGCTTTCGATGATGACTTGTAAAATCTCGTAATGGATTATGGTGTATTTGTTTTCCAATCTTTTATAACATTATAGTTGTCACTTTTAGCATCCATTAGACCACTAAAATTTGTTACTCATCCATCGACACATATGTCATCTGACTATATCTGGTATAATATTAAATAAGTTGCAATTCAAATGGAAGGAAGATCTACATTTCTATCAATCAAATTTAAAGTTATCGTACAGTTTAATATATTTTGATTTATTTTAGCTGTGTTTCTTTTCGTACGAAGAAGTTTTAGTATCAGAAATTTTTGATAGGTGAATTTTATGATATTTATAATTTAGCGTTTAACTTTTTTTAATTTATTTTTTATGATAAATTTTGAATATTTAATAATTATTTATTTTTATATTTTTAAAATTAAATATTAATTTTTAATTGTTTTATTTTTAGTACGTTAGACACAAACACTTTTAGTACCACAACAATCACCTTCTTGATATAGGCAGAAATGATATTCATTACAAATTTTGGACTACAGGTAAAACTTCTTAATTATTTTTTACTTACAAAAATTAGCTTTCATATTACAAGGATAACATAACAATATGATAGATACTTGTTTGACATAGTTATGAGTATACCTCGTGTATTTAATGTTATGAAGCATCATGTTTTCATAATAATATGTATAGGTACTATACATACTGGACATAATAAGATTGTGTAAACAAAATTGTGTAAATTATTGTTGATAATCAAACTTATGACTATAATGCATGTGGATAATAAAAAATCACACAGTATAAGGATGAAGTACAATTATAATATAAATATAATTATGAGTTGAGATTAAATCAAATTAGTATAATGAATATTCAATTCCTTATTTTTATATTATTTCTATCAAATTTATTAAAATTATTTTTAAAATAATTTTATTTTTTATATTGTAATTTCTTTTGATGTTTAATTCTTTATTATAAAATAATAAATAATTGATATTTAATGTTAGAGATAGAAGTTAATTTTTTTTAAGAGAGATAAGAGTGTTGTAACTTTGTCTAAAGTATATTATTTAATATTCGGTTTATAATTATGTACTATATGACTATATCCTTTACTAATTTAAATATAATATGCTATCTTTGTTGTTTAGATAGGAAAACTTAAGTTAGATGAGAAGAGAATTATTGAACAGGTGACAATAAGTATTTAGGTTGTATATTTTTTTACTGTTTATTACTCACCTTGATGTTGTATGGCAGAACTCTTCAAAAAAATGTGCAGGGTATAACATTGTATCTTGTATTGACAACTATCTTATGCTTGGATAATCTTAGAAGAATGTCCATGAGGATTTTGATGAGTATACAAATGCAAATGTTCAACCAAAATTTTTATTCATTTAAAAACTTTGACATGTGAAAAATCAAGTGATTTCAAAATGTATTTCACACCCTACATTTATGTAGTATTTTTACTCTTAAACATTGTTTGTTCATTTTAAATTGTATATCTCATAATAGATTTTGTACTTATTATATTCATGACGTTCTTCTCTCCTTTTAATGTATAGGAGATGAAAATATAGTGTTAAAGATAGAAGAAGTAGTATATCTTATGAGATGAGATGTGTGGGAGATGGATGTTTTAAATTCCTAGTAATAGCTAGATTAGTTTTGGTTTGGTATGTGGAATGGTCTCTAGCTTTTTAATTAGCTAGCGAAATTTTTTTATATAAAAATTCTTAACAAGCAAAAATCACATGGACAGTATTGATACAAATTATTTTTAAAAATTCAAAATAATTATAAAATAATTTGTGTATTTTCAAAAGAATTTTCCACAAATAACTAATTGAGTATAATTATATCAGTAAAAATAATTTTTAAATACATGATTTAAAAAGTCATCTAAATGTATGATCTAAATTTGATGTTTGCATAAATTTTTTATATTATCATTGTATCAAAATTAAATTTATTATAATATAATGTTTAAAAATAAAATAAAATTTAAAGATAACTATTTCATACACTCATTTGATTTTGTGATATCTTTTTAAAAATATTATTTTTTATGGTATATTTTCAATAGAAAAATAAATTATAAGTAAAAATTATTTAAAGTATACGTACAAATTTAAAAGAACCATCCACTTCAATTTATACTTTTTTAATACGAATTAGTAATTATGTGTATTTTTTTATTCTTAAATAGAAAAGATAATTTCACCCAAGTATGTGATGTGAGATATAATGCTAAACAATTTCAAATCTTTTTCTAAAATCATTGTATGGAATAGGTTTTTGTAATCAAACTTTTAAAGTAATTTAAAATTAAAAATTCTTTCAAATTCTTGTACCATTTAATAGGTCTAACTTAATTTCATATACTCAAAAGTAGAGAGATTTGTAAGGGTTATCCTTCAGGTTGCATTAGAATAAGTTATTTCCCTCAAAGAGAGGTAATTTAGAATTGGATTAATTTTGTCTACAATGACTAAATTATATTAGTTTAGTAGTTTATTTATTAATTTATTTAAGCAAGTATTAAAATTTTAAATTTTATTTTATATATATAATAATTTATTAGTTAACTGTCAATCTTAAAAAAAATTGTCAATAATTGATAGAACTTACAGGAAATTATATTTATTTCTATGAGAGATATGGTATTGTAAATTTGTACTTGTTCTGTAAAATTGTATTTGTTTATAAAGACGAAATACTAATACAAAGACATAAAAATACAAAATTGTTTTAAGTAGATAAAACATAAATAGAGATATAATGTCTAAAGATATTAAATTAGTATATTTTATATTTAATAAAATAAAAAATACTAAATTTTATATTTTTATTTTTTATATTTTATTTTTATTATTTTATCTTATTCTCCTCTCAAAAACAAAAATAGTATGATTGGTTGGCCATTTTAATTGATTGATTGTTGCACTCAAATGGGCGACACTTTTAAGAAGAGCATTCGGTTTATTTTTAACACGTGGTGGATCACGTGATAGGCTGATGCAGTGCGCCAGTGCCCCTCAGATATAAAAGCTGCAGGCTGCAGCGCTAACAAACTACCCAACCAAAGGTCCTTATCTCTTTTCTCCTACAAAAAAGATAGACCCTTATGGCCTTATCCAACAAAAATCATAAACCATAGTTTAAATAAGTTTTTTTAATAAAATCTATGAACTAAATTGAGTTAATTTAATAGTTAATTTACTAATTTATTTAAATAAGTATTGAAAGTTTGAATTTTATTTTATACATACAATAATTTATTATCAGACTAGAAAATACAATAAAAAACAAAAAATATCTGTTATTGTTGGCTTTTATAAAATTTAAAAAGTTTTTATTTTAGTCATTATTATTAATTTATTTCATCAAATACATAATAGATTAACCGTTTATGTGATAAGTCAAAACATATCATTCAATATCTAACTTGTTATGTTAACATTTAGTGGAATTAATTAAGAATTTAATTTGATGTATTATTATAATAAAGTAATTTTATACATATATCTAATTATACATTATTATATTAATAAAAATAATTTTTTTTAGATATTTATATAAATAATTATTTAAAAAAATAAATATATAATTAAAAATATTTTACATTAATAAAATTTATAAATATTTCTCTCTCAAACATCTTATAATCTTTATCAGCAGATCATAAATTGCATTGTGCAACGTAATTTTGCATATGGACTTATGGAGTGTGTTATTACTTATTCTTACTGTATAATATCTCAAGGAGCAAAGAAAATCCAAGTGTTACAATTTTCAGCCATGCCAGTGTAGTACGTTCCATATTGAGTGGACTTGCATGCTGAAGCAATCTGATTACCAAAAAAATAAGACGAAAGGAGTTGCCTTCCAATTGAAGATAAAACTATTTTTTAAATCTATTTTTGATATTTCAAGAAAATGATCAAATAAAATAAAATGATCTGCTATTAAGTTAAAAATAGAAAATACAGATGTATTAAAACATGATGCTCCTTAATTTTTTTTTCGTTTTATATAGTTAAATATGACTATTCAAAAGGATGCTCCTTATAATTATCTCTCGAGAATTTTTTTATTTTTTTGTGTTATCATTGGTTATTTATTTTTTTATTGTTTACAATATCTTTTTACTTATAATTTGTCATGAACTTAATTAAATTTTATTTAAAATTTTATTATTAGTTAATAAATTAATACATATATAATATAAAATTTAAATTTCGATATTTACTTAAACAAATGAATAAATTGAGCATTGGACTAATTCAAATTTGCTATCATTGGTTATTTGTTATCACTCACTACAGTAGCCGACAAGAATCAGCCCAAAAAGTTTTCACTTATACTCCACTACTTTGCTGGCATCGGTTATCAGACCATAAAGGGAAAAATTAACCGACTTATGCACAAGGGATCCTAAAATATACTTAAAAAAGAAAAAAAGAACTAAGTGATCATCGGTTAAATTTTTTTTATAAAAAAAATATTAGTGTTTTTGTTAAAAATAGGAGTATTTGATATAATTATAAATGTGTAAATTTTTTTGATAAAAAATTAACACATAAAAACGTGTTAAACACATGACAAATATATTAAATAATTTTTATAATATTATAATACATTTTAAATATCAATATTCAATTAAAATACTATCTCTCTTTCCATATTAAAAATAAGTTCTGATTATCTGAAAGTACCAAAGGAGACTCTCATAAAATCAGCCAATTAATAAAAAAATTTTGCAGAATGAGATGTGGCCAACTTATATATATCTTACATAGCTAACATATTTGATTCGTTTTTTTATTATGTATAATTATTTATTTAAAAATTTATAAAAAAAAAACACACACATACTCGAATATATAAAATATTAAATATTATAAAATCACTTAAAAAAAATCCTCCCATTTGCATAGGCGTGTGTGATTGGTAACGATTGGAGTTCAAGTGTTCAACCCCTGGTTTTTTTATTACCCCTTTCTTTCCATTTTATCAAACGGAATGGCTTAAATATTCTTGCTAAGAGGAGGCACCTTTATTTCTTCTTTCTTTCTGTGCATATTCCAAATACGAAGAAATCTTATCTTTTATTCTTTTGGAAGATAATTCTTTTTCGATTTTTTTCCCCTCTCTCTCAACAGGCTTCCTTTTTAAGATTCTCGTTTCTTCCTAGTCATGCATATATATATTGACACCCTTTACAACGTGGTGTTCCGATCTTATAACCCCTCTTTCACCTTCAAGGTTTCCCACTTTTTATCATAGCACGCTAGTTTCAATCAAATTTTTTGCATCATATTCTATCATAATATTATTATTATTATTTGTATCTTGTTCTCTACATAGAAATTAAAACTAATAATTTTGTCCTTAATTAATTATTAATTTGTGTGTCTGATGTGTTTGTAGAAATATGACGAAACATAAGATAGAAATAAAGAAGATAGAGAACATAGCAGCAAGGCAGGTGGCTTTTTCAAAGAGGAGAAGAAGTCTGTTCAAGAAGGCCGGGGAGCTTTCAACTCTGTGTGATGCAGAGGTGGCGCTCCTTGTCTTTTCTGCTACTGGCAAACTCTTCCAACACTCTAGTTCAAGGTTTCTCTCCTTTATCTTTTTTTTTTCCAATTTTTTTATATTAAAATATTTATAGAGAATAAATGGTCAAATTATCCTAAAAAATTATTTGTTGTTTAAATGAATTTTTGAAAAAAATTTTAATCAAATTTACCTTTCACAAATTTTAAATTAGTACTGTTAGTCCTGTGTTACTTCCATTGCTAATAACATATATAAAATTTGTTGATATGACACGTTAAGTGATATCCAACACACACTTATTAATTCAAATGGGCAGTTAACATAATAAGTTTACGAAATTATATCAAATCAACTCTAAATTTAGATTCTCCTCTCAATTAAATTTTGATTTGATCTAATTTTGTAAACTTATTATGTTAACAGTTAATTAATATATATTGTGGTGCCATTTGATATATTATATTAGCAAATTTTGACACCATAAATAAAGAAAATGGTAGAAAAATTAATGTAATTAACTTAAAATTTTTAAAAAAATAAATTTAATTAAAAAAATTTTAGGAACCAATTTGAAAAACGAATAATCTTTCACGAACGAATTTGATCAATTATTTTATTTATAGAGCAATGCAAGTGACAAGCAAATATTATTATGTTGGATCGGCACTTAATGAGTAATAATTTACATCGTATTTATAAATATTTATATACAAAAAATATATAATTTACACATATATTTATCAAAATTTTATATAAATGAACCAATATAATTTACATTCATATTTTTTAAAATTTGCACCTATAAATTAATAAAATTTATTTATTAGAAATAATTTAATATTTATACTAATGATTAAAATTACTAAAAATACTAAAATTTCTGATATTTATATATTAATATATTATACAACTTCTATAAAAGACCACACATAATCACAACAGCTGAACGTCATTATATACACACATAGCCTATCAATAAATAATAATATGTCTATTAACTCACCTTTTATCTATTAAATATTTATGTATTAAATTAATCAAAATGTAAATACTTTTTATCCTAGAAAAAAAACTTTAAATTTCAAATTTTAAAAGTAGAAAAAGAAGTTTTTTTTTAATAAATATATATTAAAATACATTTTAATAACAAAAAAATTGTACATCAAAATGATTTCAATTTCTATTATATATAGGACAGATATGGAAAAATTCGTTTTGTTTTTTTTATTTAATACTACTTAGATTGATAAAATTCAATGTCAAAAAAAGGGTTATTAGGTTGAGTAGTGTATAAATTTTATTTTTATGATATACTACTTATATGAGGATATTTTCAATTTTTCACACTGTTGTAGATTAAATTTGCATCTTGCTGAAAATTTTATAAGATTTTTTTTTAGAATTAAATGATGAACCGATTATCTGCATATCATAAAGTATAGTTACAAAATATCATATTAACCCAAATTATTTGATATATATAAATATATAATATAATATGATATAATATTTAAATCAATGTAATATATAACTTTTAAGTTACATATTGAAAATAAATTTTAAAAAATATATTTATATACAAATATATAATAATGAATTTAGTAATTATTTTTTTGTATGTACATAGTTTTTTTTATAAAAAAAATTACCTGATCATATTATTCCAATTCTCACACAAATAATTAACATTAATGATCATATATAGTTATAATGAAATGATTGAATTAGTAATATTTGAACGTATAAATGTAAAGCTACTAATAATTACATGTAATATGTATTATATTAAGTAAACTTATAAAATTAAAAGCTTCATTATTCCCAAATTTTTCACAATCATAAAAATTTATTTATTTTTGCATGTCCTATTTGTTAAATTTATGCATTTTAATATTTTTACTTGAAATAACTATTAATTGGGACTTTCATGAAATAATTTTTTTATAATATATTTTTTTAATTTGATAAACTAAAAATTAATTTATCTTAAATTTAAATTCCATTTAAAAGAAAAATAAATAAAATGAATAAATCAATTTTATCTGTTATATTTTCAGTGTGGAACAGGTAGTAGAAATGCACAAAAATATGCATTCAAGCATCGACAAATCATCATATCACCCTCCAATGGAATTGCAAGTAAGATGTACTCTTTCAATTAACAATTTATCACTAAAAAATTAAGATAATAAAAAGTATTATAGAGCATACAATATTTGATGGAATTTATATATCTTTGTGTATGTGCTTCAAGATGCGCAATGAAGTGGCAGATAAGACTCATGAATTAAGGTACTATATATCCTCATTTTTAATTAACTATTCACTTTTAAACATAGTTTCAGAGTAAGAGAATATTTAAATGTATTAAATTATTAATATCATCATTAAAAAAATTTAAAATTTTACTCAATTATTTTTAGTACAAAAGAATGAGAAATTGATTGTTGACTCAAATATAAAATAAATATAATGAAAAATATTAGTTACTTGATATTTTTTAAAAAATAATTATTTTTTCTCATATGTTAATTTATAATTATAATTTAAAAAATAGAATCAATATTACATTCACTTATTTAGAGGAAAAGTATTTATAGTAAAAAAATAATTTAAAAATATTAAATTAGTACAAAAAGAGTACATAATTATTAATATATAATAATTTTAGGTGGATAATTAACGTAATTAGTACAAAAATATATATAGATGGATAATAGATATATCTAGTACTAACATTGGATTATATACAAATTTTATTATTGACTAATGAAAATTTTATTTATATTAGTACAATCAAATATATATTTAAACTATTAGTCTTTAAAATTTGAGCTAGATAATTTAGTATTTTTAATGATGATTTTTAGGATAAAATAAATTTTTATGATACTTATATAAAATTTTAAATTTAAAATATAAAAAATTTATTTATTATATTTATGTTTATTATGAATTATTTATTTTAACATTATTTTATTTTAAAATATTATATAAAATTTTAAAGAATTTGAACAAAAAAATTAGTTTTTTGTTATAAACATGTTTATTATAATTTTTTCAACTTTTAAAAGCTGTTTTACCAAACACAATTATGGTGCTTGTACTTATTAAAAATCATTTTTAATTTGATTTTACCAAACGTAAGTGCTGCAGTTTTTAAAAAGCTGTCCTTTAAAAGACAGCTTTCGTAAGCTACTTTTAAAAAGCAAAAACTTTACTAAATTAAACCTTATGATTATAAATTAACTTTTAAAAGATGGCTTTTTACTAGAAAGTAGACAATATGCACCTTATCCAACTAGCGTCCTTGAGTCCAGAATTGCCAGAACCCTGCAACTCAGCGTAAAACCCTCTTTTCTCTTCCACTCTTAGCACTCATAAAGTTTTTCCTTCTAACAGTAATCTAACAAACAAACCGTCTCAATGCTCAATCGATAACTTCCCTCATCTTCTCAAATGGAACTCACTTCCTCTTTCATACTCTCCCGCAATTACTCTTTCTCATCCTCCCTCTCCCCATTCCAAACCAACAACCCCAAAGTACCCCTCATCACTACCACCACCACCACCGGCAGTCCCCATTCCCTCCGCATTATCGCCGTTGCCAACGCCGTAAATGACCCGCCCCCACAGAATCCGCAACCTCTTCCTGAAAACAGCCCCCAGCGGCTCCTGAAGGAGCTCGCGGAGCGCAGGAAGATAACATCCCCAAAGAAAAAATCTCCGCCAAGAAGGTTCATCCTGCGTCCCCCACTAGACGACAAAAAACTCGCAGAGAGATTCCTCAACAGCCCCCAACTAACTCTCAAATCATTCCCCTTACTCAGCTCCTGCCTCCCTTCCAGGCGCCTCAACGCCGCCGACAACACGTGGATCGACGACTGCCTTCTAGAAGCCAAGCAAGCCTTGGGGTATCCTCTAGAACCTTCATCTTCATTGGATGACGATAACCCCGCGAAGCAGCTCGACACTCTGCTGTACCTTGCGTTTCAGCACCAGGGGTTCGAGAGGTCCCGTGCGAGGCACGTGAGGTGCGGGCACTCGAGGCTGTTCTTTCTTGGGCAGTACGTGCTGGAGCTTGCCTTTGCCGAGTTTTTTCTTCAGAGGTATCCGAGGGAGGGGCCGGGTCCGATGCGGGAGAGGGTGTTTGGCTTGATTGGGAAGTCCATGATGCCGCGGTGGATTAAGGAGGCGAGTTTGCACAATTTGGTGTTCCCTTTTGATAATATGGATAAGCTTGTTAGGAAGGAAAGAGAGCCACCCGTCAAGTAAGCTCTCTCTCTCTCTCTGAGTCTTGGTTATACTACATTGTCCCTTTCTATGCTATTGTGCTACTATTTAACTATCATCATTCGCTTTGCACTATGTTTGGGAGTTTCGAATAGAGGAATAGAAAAGTGTGATGTAGAGCCAGTTGCTTGTTTGGGAGTTTAAGACAGTAAGGGAAAGAAAATTAGATTCATTGTCTGGGAGTTATGTAATTGGTGAATGGAATGAAAATCACAAAATCATTTGAACCCTTGCTAACTTGCTTACTGCAATATCTTTTTACCCTTCCTACTCCGACTGGCACCTTATGAGAAATCAAAGTCTTTGGGTTCCAAAAATCCCCAGGAGTATGGTCGCAACGATGAAATTTAAAGGAATTGACAGACAGGCATTAGAGAGTGTCAGGGCAGTCTGACCGTCTTCCTGGTCGTGTCTGGCTGGCTAGGACAGGCCCCTGGTCGAGTTTGGCCAGCCAAATTGGCCTTGGCACCCCATGGTTGTGTCTAGCCCTGACCGAGTTTGGCTGACCAGACTAGCCCTGACCAGCACGCAACGACCCACTCTCGCCACTAGAGCAATTTACGACAGCCAACAGCCAGCCAAGGAGAACATAGTGGAATGCAATACTAGAGGGCTAGGCCCCCAACTGCTGTTCGGCAAATGAGTGGTGGGCACACACATCGCTTCATCCGGTGTACACATAATAATTATGTACATGTTCTTAGTATATAAAGAAATATTTTTTGTTTATTTCAGGATGAAAGAATGGCAAATGACATCACTGTCCTCGCAAAAAAGGTTTTAATAACTATTATTACTATTCATAAATGTATCTTTTAAAAAAACAATTTATAACTTGTCTATTTACCAAGTGAAAGGTCATATTCCTTTATATAGTTAACATGCTAAGCATCATTCCATCAATAATGTTCATCCTCCGTACTCATGTAGGGAGTGGATCTAATGCAAGAGAATAAGAAATTGCTGCAGGTAAAAAGACTATAATTAATTTTTGGTTGTTCAAATTATTATTCATTGTTTAATTTCTATTTCTAATACTATCATTTTTATATTGTAGATTAAATATAATTTATAGCGTATTTATTTATTTATTTTATATTAATTTATTTTATTTATTGTATAAATAAAATAATTATAAATATATCTCATTTACATATAAATGTATCTTATTTATATTGTGAATAAAATATATATAATATTATTAAAAAATATAATTAAAATAATATTAATTTTTTTAAGAATTAACTCATTTAAATTAGTACTCAAATGAATAAAATTGATATTATTTTAATTGTAATTTTTTCAATAGTAATACACATGTATCATTCATAATGTAAACGATATAACTATAAATATATCTCGTTTACAAATACATTCATAATTATTTTATTTACACGGTAAACAAGATAAATCAATATGTGAATAAATTAATAAATATATTATAAATTATATATTTTAATAAATAAAATAATTAAATTATTTATTTTTTTAAAAAAAATTCGTTTATGCTCTCATTTGTGATCTTATTTTATGTTGCAGGAAATTGTCCATCTTTGTCTATAAATATAATGAAAAAGTGCTTGGGAGCTGTGTTTTGTCTTCCATGGCTTCTCCAATGACAAACTCAGCTGAACTTTAATAACATGTATTTTGTATTTTATATATTTTACTTTCAATAATTTGATCCAAATGAAATGGTGTCACTGACCATACTTGTCTATATTGTCTGTTTAATGTAATTATCTATGTCGATAAGAAGTTAAACTATCTTTTTTTTTTCAATTAAATGTCTTAACAGATGGAGTGTGGCTTAATTTATTTATTTATTTGTTGCATGCATGATAGCTTAGCAAACTAATTTAAAATAAAACCATATACTTTTGTGAAAGTAAAATACCTACTTTATAGTTTATATTGACTTTTAAAATTATTTATTCACATAAATAATACTATTATATTTTTTATTTTTCAAATTTACTAAAACTCAAAACAATAAATTTTTTTTTTTAAAATAAATACTAAACATTCTTTAGTTCATATAGAGATATTAAATATAAGAAATAGATACACCATCTATTTATAGTTATATTTAGTGGTTCAAAATAAAACAATTTGTAATAAAGCTTAATAGTTAAACTTGGATATAAGCGCGGTAATTTATTGAAAATTGTAGAAGAAACTCAACTTGTCATATGTATTATTAAAAGTTATCCAGCTGTAAATCTTTGAATATATTTTACCATGATTCTTTGTAATTTTTTTAGTTGTTTCTCATAGTCATTGCAAATTTTACTTCCTTTAATTTTTGACCAAATTTTGACTAAACTTTTATATATAATAGTGGGGAATGATTTTTGCAAGTTAATTTAATTATTAACATTGTCTTCTTTAAATCAAGTTTGTAAAATTAATTATTTCAAGTATTTTCTTCAACTTATAAAAGGAATAAGATAGAAACCAACATATTTTTATAATTTTTAGTCATCAATTAGTTATTAATGATATTTTTAATGGTGTGAAATTGTATCTAATAGTATAGAATCATTCAATTTCCTTTTGATAGTTAAGTGCGAGCCAGAATTTAACAAAAGTGCTGGCCCCTAACACTCCTTCTTATAAAATAATTATGTTTTCAATAGCTTTGTAAAGATATCTGCAATTTGATTTTTAATGGAAGTGGGACAGTACTCAATCAAAACTTCTTTTTCATTCACCAACTCTCTGATTTTGTGAAATCGAATATTAATATGCTTTCGATCTTTCATAGAACATAGGATTTTTGCAAATGCAATAGCTGATTTGTTGGAGCTCTTTGTTTTTCGTTCAATTTCTCAAAAATTCTTTTTAGTCAAACTGCTTGTGTTGCACAACTTGCTACTGCTGTAGAAAGAGCAACTAGTTGTTGTTTCTTTAAAGATCATGAAATTGTACTAAAACCAAGATGAAGTGCAGACCCTGAAGTACTTTTTTTTGTTTCTATATCTCCAGTCCAGTCACTATCAGTGTAACCGACAAGATTCACTTCATTAGTATTTTCATAATAAATACCATCATTTAAAGTACCTTCGATATATCGAAAAATCTGTTTTGCCGCTTGCAAATAGTTGGTACAAGGCTCCTCCATAAATCTGCTAGGCAAACCAACTCCAAATACAATATCTAGTCTGGTTGCAATTAAGTACCTCAACTTCCAATCAAGCTTTTGTAATATGTAGGATTTACTGCTCTTCCTTTATCTTCTCTCATCAACTTGAATTTCTCTTTGACCGAAGTAGGAACTGATTTTAAGTGCTCCATTTGAAATTTTTTCAAAATATCATTTGCATATTTTTCTATGAAATGAAGATTCTATCATCTTTTTGAGCTACTTCAATGCCAAAAAAGTAAAACATCAAATCCATATCCGTTATTTCAAAGTGCTTTATCATAGTCTCCCTAAATTCAACAATTATCTTCAAATTGTTACTAGTAAAGATTAAATCATCAACATAAAGACACACAATCAAGATATCTCCAGGTTCAATGAACTTGATATAAAGTGTATGCTCAAATGGACATCTTTTGAAACCATTCTGAGTGAAATAAGAATCAATCTTTTTGTACCACGTTCTTGGTGCTTGCTTTAACCCGTATAAAGCTTTCTTCTAATTGGTGTCTCTAGAGACTTCTTCAAAGTTTAATGGCTCACAATATAAAAATAGAGCAAAATTTATGATTTTTTCATTGAACGGATCGTTGTCATTGCCAACATCATAATCTGCTAATCTAGCAGGTAGTCTCCGCTCTCTTTGAGGTATTCTAGATGATTTTGGTTGTTCAATTGCATCCGGTTGTCTTTCTTTTTCATCATCACATGTATTTGAAATTACAATCGGCTGTTTTTCTGTCTTTGTGTCCCAGTCTCACATATCTTTTTCGTCAAACATCATGTCTCTGCTGATGATTACTTTCTTTGTTTCTGGATAGTACAGCTTGTATGCTTTTGAGTATGTGCTATAGCCGATAAAGATACACTTCTCGCCTTTGTTATCTAACTTCTTCCTAATTAATCTGGTACGTAGGCATAAGCGATACACCCAAAGACTCTAAAATGATGAATGGAAGGGCGCTTTCAACTCCAAGCTTCCTCTGGAGTTTTATCAAGAACACTTTTTGTTGGACACATGTTTAAAATATGAACTGCTGACTGCTTTTGCCCAAAATTTTTTAGACATTTGTTTTGACTTGAGCATGTATCTGACCATATCCATGATGGTTTATTCTTTCTTTCAGCAATTCTATTTTATCAAGGAGTATATCTAGTTGTTAGTTGGTGTTGAATTCCGTGTTGCTTAAAATAATTCGAACACACAAGATATTCTGTTCTTCTGTCTGTTATTAGGATTTTGATTTTACAGCCACTTTATTTTTTGACAAACGCCTTGAATGTCTTGAAGGTATCACATGCTTTTAATTTTTACTTCAGAAAGTATACCCATGTATATCTACTAAAATCATCAATAAAAGTGATAAAATACCTGCAACCATTGTTGCTTGATTTTTCTATAGATATCTAAATGTACAATTTCAAGTTTTGGCTCTTATGACTTTCTTGTAGGGAGTGGATCTCTGTGCTTCTTTTCCAGTTGACAAATCTCATAAACACAATTGGAAATATGAACCCGTGATAGTCTGAAAACAAATCCTTTTCTTGACAGGTAGTTTAGACCAGAAAAATAAAAATGTCCAAACTGCATGTGCCACAACTAGTTATCATCAAGTATCACAGAACTCATGCAAGACGGATTAACATGTTGAATTTTAACGGAAACATTCTATTTGAAGTCATCTTTACTTTATCTATGAACCTTCTGTTGTTGTCAAACACAGTGTAATATCCACGATAAGTTATCATCTTATATCCCTTCTCAGATAATTGCCTCATACTTTGTAAATTGTAATCAAGTTCAAGAGTATAGAAAATATTAAAAAATATAACTCAGAAAACTATCCTTCAATCTAATTGGTATGTGCCTTTTTCCTTCAATAGGTATCTTGTATTATTAATAAACTTCAATAATAGTTTAACTGAATCATCTAGTGAAAAAAATAACTCCTTTCTACCAGACATATGATTACTATAGGCATTATACAAGTACCATATATTTTCATCTTTAGCACATGGATTACTTGTAAAAAATAAAATTTGAGTACCCAAATTATCATCAGTATTTTGATGCTAATTTTTTGCAATGTGTGCTTAATTATTATTTATCATTTTGAATATGCAATCTATTGCTTTGTGTCCATAATTCCACAATGAAAGCAGTTAAAATTGATTCTTTCTTGATAAAAATTGTCTCGACCTCTTTCTCGATTGACTGGCCTGAAATTTGTTCCACCTATTAGGTGGTGTAAAATTATTATAACTTCCTTGGTTGTAATTGCCACGATCTCTACCTCTGAAACTTTCTCTACCTCTATTTTGAAAATTGAAACCACGACCTCGTCCTTCTTGTGTACGGCTTGATTCTGCAACATTGTTTAAATTCACTCAACTTTTCAGGATTTTTTCGGTTGATTTTTGTGATTTCTCCAGTATGTGTCTTTTCATGGTTCCTTGCAACTCTGCAATCGTCATGGTATCCATATCGTGAGACTCTAGTATCGTAGTCACCACATGGTCATATTTCATTGGCATGGTGCGGAGAATTTTTTCACCACTTTGCTATCAGGCATATCTTCTCCATAGACTCTCATCTTATTGACAAGATTTGTAACACGAGTAAAATATTGCTCAACAGTTTCTGAGCTAAACATTTTGTACCTTTCATATTTTTTTCTAAAAGACTGTAGCTTTGTTTTTTGAGCTTTATCTACGCCTTTGTATGACACTTTCAACGTGTTCCATGTCTTTTTGCACTTTTGACATTTGCTATTTTGCCAAACACAGTATAATCTACACCTTGATGAATTTGAGATAGCGCTAATTGATCTCTCTTTTGTTGGACAGCATTTGCTCCTTCTTGCAAACCCAATTCAATAAAATTCCAGCCTTTAAATTGGCAGATATCAAAGTCTCCCAATAACTATAATCAAGTTTTTTTATCTAATTTAGGACCGGATCACACAATATTAAAAGTGTTTACAACACTGACTCTATGAACAAACAATTATGTGATAACTCTCCCACACCTCACAAATTCTCAAATACTAGGCGCTGGATTAACCAGCTTTGAAATTAAATGAAAGTAAAATACCTACTTTATATTGACCCTCAGAATCGTTTATTTATATAAATAATGCTATCATATTTTTTATTTCTCAAACTTAGTAACACTCAAAACAATAAAAAAAAATAATTTTTTGAAAACAAATACTAAACATTTTTTAATTCATATGGAGAGATTAGATACCATCTATTTATAGTTATATTTGGTGATTCAAAATAAAATAATTTGTAACGAAGCTTAATAGTTAAGCTTGGATATAAAGGCGGTAACTTATTGAAAATTGTAGAAGAAACTCAACTTATCACAAGTATTACATGTTGATGTCATCAAATAATTCAGTTGTAAATCTTTGAACATATTTGATTATGATCCTTTGTAACTTTTTTAGTTGCTTTTCATAATCATTACAATTTTACTTTCTTCTATTTTTGACCAAATTTTGACTAAGCTCTTTGTATATAATGGTGGTAAATAATTTTTGTAAGTTGATTTAATTATCAACATTTAAATCATGCAATTTTTTTTATAAGCAGTCAAAATATATTACGTAAATGTACTAATAAATATAAAGAATCAAAATAGTAAATTAATTACTTTTTGTTAGAAATATAGTAGTTAAAATAGAGTTAGAAGTGACTCGATCAAATCAATTTGTCAATTAGTTTAAATAATAGTTTGATAAGATGAACTTATAAATTTGCAAGTCAAACTTAAGTCTAAGTATGAATTCATATATTAAATAAATAATTCGTTAGGTAAACAACAGAGATTATATACAATGTGAATAATGGGTTGTATTCTCAACTTACAGAAGGTGAAAAAATTATCGTCTATCACAAATTATCTTCCCAAAACTTTACTTTCACCTTTTACACTTTAACCATTCACTTTCTAACCCTTTTACTGTCGCATACTCTCTTCCCAAACCTTCATTATGCCGCCGGCCCTCTCTCACCAACCAATCTCAGTACCGCCGAGCTTCTTCTCCATCAAGTCGTCGGTTTAGAATGAAAATAACCATTTATATATGTTCTGTCGATTTTCAGCAAATCGATGGTGGTTCAATTCTAATGGTCTGGGAGCGAAACCAACTCCTCTATGCGAGTATCAATTTTCTAGAAGTGCATCAAAGCGTCTTTGATTAGACAAGTTTAACAATAAGAAATAGAATAAATTTGTAAAATTAATAAGTGCATTTTAGAAATTGAAGTTCTTGAAAAATTAACTAAATTATGAAAAAGAAGAATTGCTTAAAACTTAAAAGAAAGCAATAACAATGATTAAAATTCAATTGAAAGGCTAATTAAACAGAATGAAGTGCAGAAAGATTAAATAGACAAAAAAATACCAAATATTAGAAAAATAAACTTGATTGAAATGTTAAATTTTATAGAAAAAGAAAAAGAATTCAAAAAGAAAGTGGAAGGAACCCTACAGAAAGTGTAACTCGATCGCAAACTCAGAAAATCGCTGAGATGTGAGAACGCTTAGAGTGTTTTTATGAGTGAAAGTTCCAACCCTTATTCCTTAATGCTTCACAGTATTTATAGACTATCTTACATAACAGTTAACTTAATTACAATTAATTACAATTAAATGGAAAAATTATAAATTTGAAATGCAATCACTCTTGGTAACCGTTCCCATCGTGTGATTGTAGATATTTCCAATATTTTTCTCGTGTGATAAAAGCCATAAACTTTCCCGCTTCCATCAATATTCGAACGGCTCTTTCGAAAACTCCTCCTAATTTCTTCGAATCGAGGCTCTTACTCGATTTGGCTTTTTCGATCGACATCTCAATCGAAACCTAAAATAGAGTCTATTACCTTCAAACTTCATCTTAAACCTATACCTTCTAAAAAAGACCATAGAAGTTGTTTTCGATTCATCTTATTTATATCGAAAAATATTTTCGATCAACAATATATCTAGTAAAATGAACATCCAACAAATTTCACTATATCTATTTAAATCCAATCCAAATTAAATAAACATCCACTTTAGAATAAAAATAACCATCTGCATACCTAATAAAATGAACAACAATTCACCTAGTTAAACTAAAGAATAAAAGTCACACCCGGAAAAAGGGAGGAGGAGGAGGAGGAGGAGGAGGAGGACCACGACGACAGAAAGAGGATGGCAATGAGACAGCAGCAGCGCCGCTCAAGAATCGCGAGACAGCAGCAGTGGCACCCGTGGAATGTGAGACAACTGCAGTGGCGCATGAAGAACGCGCGCGATGGCATCACTCGCGTGGCAGCATCCGGTAGCACCAACTTAGACGACGAGATGAATGGATTGATGGCTCCATCGATGGTTCACTCTCCAGTAAATTTTTACTGGGAATTACAACGCCTCGGAATGACAAACCGACACGACGCAACAGCAACTCCACGAGAGGGTGACGCGACACCGCAGCAATGCCGTCAGAAAAGAGTGGCGTGAAAACAACAGCAGCGGCATAAGAAAGCAGCAACAGCGCGATATAGCTTCAACAATTGGCGAGAGCGCATTGCCGGGAGGAGGGGGTGTCGAGCTGAACGGTGATGTGAGTGGCAGAAGAGGAAAAGGGTTGAGATTGAATAGAAATGTGGTATGACGGTATGTTGAGAAGAAGTTACGTTGCCAAATCCTAATAATTCAAAGATAAAGCCTTTGGGACTAGCAGTTTTATTAAAATCTGGCCAGCACTTAACCAGTAAAAGGAAAGTAAACAATCCTATACTATTAGATATAAGAGTTAAGTACTATTTTTGTCCCTAAAGTCTGGGTGAAAATCAAATTCGTCCTCGACCTTTTTTATTATTAAAATCATTTCCAACGTTACAAAACATTATAAAATCATTCTTTTGTCCACAAATAAAATTTTCGGACAATTTTTCCCTTAAACAAAAATAAAAATATCCTCCCCCATTATCACCACTATTCCCTGCATCATCAGTCATCACTCTACCATCACCACACCATTCTTCATTCATCCATTAACCCTAAACCCATCACAACACCAACAATAACAACAGCAACTCAATTTTAAAGTAAAAAAAGAGAAAAAAAAACTTGGCAGCAACAACTCTATTAAACTAAAAATTAAGCTAAAAAAATTTGACAAAACAATATCATATAATCATTAAGCTAAAAATTAGATCCAATACAAGTAATTAGATCCAAGACAGTAATGGAAAAATAATAATGTTGATGAACAAACAAACAATAATAATGTTAATGAACACAAAGGGAAAATCAAACAAAACTAACACAGAATCAACAACAACAATATACTCAGATTCAAAAATTCATCAACAATAACAACAATCCTTCAAAATTCAAGATAGAAAATTTCAAATTCCAATCCTTCAAACTCAAGAGAGAGAACGCAGAAAAGAGAGAAGACAGAAGAGAGAAAAAAGAGAGAAGAGGAAAACTCAGAGAAGAGGGGTGGTGTTGCTGCCGTCCGTCGCCGTAGCGGTTGAAGGAAAGAGGAGGAAGAAGCGACGGCACGGAAGCTACTGCCGTCGTCGTCGCCGTCATCGTCATAGTTGTGGCTGAGGAGATGACAGATCGAGCGAGGAGGAAGAGCAGAGCCCCTCACCACCAAAAGCTCGACGACGGTGATGGAGCCCGACACCGACAGAGCAGCTCTCCACCGTCACTCTTCCCTGCCGTCACCTCCTCCTTCTTCCTTTCTTTTCTTCTCCCTATGTTCCTCTCTTCTCTCGTTCTCTCTCTCATCTCCTCGTTTTGTCTCTTTCTCTAGTCACGACACAATGGCAATAACAACGGCGGCGGCCGCACTCTTCCCTACCGTCACTTTCCTTTTCTTCCTTTCCTTTTCATTCTTCTTCCCCTTTGTTTCTCTCTTCTTTCGTTTATTTTTTTAAATATTTTTTTATTTTTATTTTTATTTTTATTTTTATTTGAAGGGTAAAATTATTTAAAAAATTGTTTATGAATAAAAGAATAATTTTATAATGTTTTGTAACGTTAATGATGATTTTAATAACAAAAAAAGGTCGGAGACGAATTTAATTTTCACCCTAGACTTTAGGGACGAAAACAGTACTTAACCCTAGATATAATCTCACATAATTAAAAACACTAATAATAACTAATTAATGGCTACAAATTACAAAACATTTAACACTCTTCTAATTCAAATTCAAGAATTAATTGTTCTAATTAATTGAAAATCTGATTTTACAACTAATTTAAAATTAATTAATTTTTTAGGTGGTTATTTATGTTATTTAGTTTTTCTATTGTCTCTTTGTAATTTCTCTTAAACAAATTGAATTTAAGCTAAAATAAATTTAACTCATCATTAGCTCTTGAATTTATTTGATTATATATTTTTTTTAAATTTATAGTAATAATATATAATTTACAAATATACGTATAATTTTATATATAATTTTAACGAAAGATATAAATTATAATTGATAGAAAAATAAATATATAATTGATAATTTTTTATCTATAAATTGTAATTTATTTATATAAAGTTGTAGATTATTTTCATGTAATCTAAGTTGATTTGTGACTTTTTAGTGAACTGAACTTTATCTTTACAAATGGACTCAGAATTTGAATTTATTTTAACTTAACTCGTCTCGACTCACTTTTAACACTAAGTCAAAATTATAATATATTATTAGATAACCGTACAAATATTTTTTAATTATTGAGTCCTAGTAAAATTAAATATTTTAAGTTTAATAATTAATAAGTGTTGAATAATAATTTAAACACAAAAAACGAATAATAACTTCCTTATAAATAAGTCAACGAGCTATAACTTAAATGACATAATCTTTTTATTCTCATTTAAAAGTTTCATATTCAAGTCTCACTCCTAAGTCCTCACTTTTAAAAAAGAAAATTCTTTCATAAAAAATAAATATATTCTACCTTAGTTAAAATAAATAAATAAATAAATAAAAGAAAATAAAATTGTTTCCACCCATAAGCGACACAGAATTGGAAGCATTTTATTACACGACAATGATTTTATAGTTCCTTAGATGAAAATAACTTCTATTAGATTATAATTATAATTTTTACTTTTAGAATTGTCTATAAATAAAAATTTTAGGATTAGAAAAATAGGTTGAAACTATTTGATAAATAATTTTTTTTTGGTGACTATTTGATAAATAATTTAAATATTCTAATACTATACTAACAAAAACAGATACACAGAAAAAAACTAAATATTCATTCAACTTATATTTTCCTTTTTACTTTTATTTTAATCTCTAATTTCAAAATATAGTTAAATGTATATATTTATATTTCAATTTTTTTTTCAAACGCTCCTTCTTCTATTTCTTATTCTTGAATTTCTATTGATATATCCATCCACAATATGTGATAGTCAATCATTGTCATGACAAATTTAAAAAAAAAATAGCAAAACACATGGAATTACTTGTCTTGAATTGTTTCTTGTATATACTTCTTATGCTTAAAAATAATTATTTCTTATGTCGATTATGTGATGAATAATAATTTAAATAATAAAATTAATTAAATATATAGTTGCAAAATATTTTATAAATTTATCAAAATTAGACTCAACATTTTTGAGATGGATAATTTTAGAGAGAAACAAATACTATAAATGGATGCACATTTGCACAGTTTGTTGACCAAAATGGTGAAGAGAAAGAATTTAATGGGTCTTTGATGAAACCCCAACAAATTGGGCTCAATTGTGAATTAAACCCAAAAAGACTTACAAATCCAAGTCCAAAAAAAAGGATGCAAATGAAGCATTTCGCTCCAAAAGAAAATCCAAGGCAAAATTTCTTAA
>NC_029781.3:5337988-5345810 GCF_000817695.3 Arachis duranensis | reverse complement strand
TTTTACTTTTTAAAAGCACAAATAATATAATTTTTTTGTTAAATGAAAAATATCATGTATTTATGTTTGAAGTTTAAAAAACTTAGAAATGCTTTTGAAAGTATTTAAAAAAGTATTTTTCACTGTAAATATATATTTATAAAATTAAAATATCTAATATAATCTCATTCTCATATATTAACAAATATTTAAATTTATCCTTTTATTTATGTCTATTGTAATCTTTTCAAATTTTAAAAATGATTTTACTAAATACATTTGTTACTGTTTATGTTTATTGAAAGTCATTTTTTATTTGATTTACCAAATATAAGTAGTACTATTTTAAAAAAAAATAACTTATAAATATCAGCTTTGATAAATTATTTTTGGAAAATAAAAAATTTAACGAACCAACTCTAAATTTATATAAAACCACTTATCAGTTTCAGTATCTCTTTTTAACTATGAGTATCTTATGTTCTAAGGAGTATGCTTTTAGATATCAGTAAAATGTTAGAAATGAACAAAAATATTCAAATATTAGTTTTGTTTATGACTAAATTTATAAATATTTAGATTTTTTTATAGATATAAATAATAACTTATTCATAGTATAAAATTAATTTAACTCATTCAATAAGGAGACTAGGAGCTTGAAAAGCTACCAATCTTGTATGCTAATGTTGCGAGGATAAATCAATTAATATGAATTTTAAATGTGTAATTTTTAAATTTTTAATGTGCCAATTCTTGCTGCCAACCACGTCAAAATTTGTTATTTTGACGGATGCAATATATAATATAAGTATATAACTCAATTGGAACTCCTCCTATTAAAATTCTTTGAAACCAAATTAATTTGCCCAACTCCTAATAAAATTACTAACATTTGTAACGAACTAGTATACAGGTGGTTTTCATATACACAGTAACTCGGTAAGAAAGTACATAGGATATATAATATGTAGAAAAAGAAAAGAAAAAGAGAAAAGAAAGGAAATCCATATATAAAACATGTTTTTATTTTTTCTTTTGTATCTGCATATTTTAAAATTTGAATAAGTAGGAGAGTAATCACCTAGAATGAATAAATGCTTATGGTTTCGGTCTTTTGGATATCTAGAACCTTTAAAGCTGATGGGCGATGGCATATGGCAACCTATCTAAACTTTGAAGATACATATGCTTCCAGGTCCACATATGACTTTTCTCCATTGTCTTTTTCTTGTTTCGGTAATTGGTATTATGCTTTTTCTTTTTATGTTTTGCTCGTGGGTTTGTTTTGTTTTTTTTTTTTTAGGCTTACAAACTAAGAATTAATCCACTATAAATTGAAATTGAGCTCTATTTAAATATTTGTTGTGAAATAATAAGTTACTATATGTATAAAGTAGAATTTAAATTTCTGATACTTTTTTGTCAGATTTTGACACTTATTTAAATATGCTAATAAGCTAATAATTAGATCAATTTAACTTTTTTTTGTTAGTAGTAATTATTAATAAAAAATGTTGGATCTGGGACTTGATAAGCCCAAAATTTTTCACGGTTTAACCTAATTGACAAGAAAGTTTTGTGTACTTTTCTGTTTTGGACTAAAAAGAAGTAGATCATAGCAGGAAATTTTACCTTATAAACAATTTTTTTTAAAAGCAATACTTTTTTTCTCTTCGTACAATACTGTTGTATCGGTTCAGGACGACGTCCTCCACTGCAATGAGAGGTGGGTATGCCCGTGGTGGACACTCAAGATCCCATGAACCAAAATAGAAACAAACGATGGAGCTTGAGAGCATAGGAAGACAAGGGAAGAAAGTAAGAAGGGCTGGAGAAGAGGAGGAGTTCACTAGAAGTCTGTCTCTACTCTCTAGTACCATAGGAGGAAGACTAGATGATAGAGGAGACAGAGAGACAAGTAGTCTTAGCACCAGCAATCCGAACCTTCAGTGAAGTGGTTAAAGGAGGTTTAAATCCGGTTAAGGAATCAGAAATAGAAGATGATGAGTTCTCCTCACCTAAAGAAGAAGGGGATAGCTTGGAGGAAGATGAAGAGAAACCTGAAAAAGGTCACAACCGAAGAACACTGGAGAAGAGCCAGCAGCCGGATATCAGAGTGAAAAAAGTGGATGGAATTGTTAATTTCATCCTCAATGAAGCTGCTTTGAAGGCATTAAGACACCCCTGGTGGGATACTTTAATCGTGAAATTATTAGGGAGAAAAATCTCATTACCGGTCCTTAGTAGAAGATTGGAAATAATGTGGGAAAAGCAAAGAAGTATTGAGGTTATTAACATAGGTAATGATTTCTTCATTGTCAAGTTCTTTTCACAGGAAGATTTAGACTTTGCGCTAACAGGAGGCCCCTGAAAAATTTTTGACCACTATTTAGCCATTAGGCCATGGAAACCAAACTTCAACCCAATCGAAGCCACAGTAGATACTATCGCAACATGGGTGCGACTACTCGGTCTGGCGATTGAATATTATGATGAAGAGATACTCAAGAAGATTGGAAATGTGATTGGTCAAACTATGAAAGTGGATGTGAATACAGCAGATAAATCAAGGAGAAAATTTGCGAGAATATGTGTGCAACTGGATCTCACAACTCCCTTGGTGGCGCAATGCTCAATTAATGGAGTGAAGTATGGAGTGGAATATGAAGGGTTATACAACATTTGCTTTGCCTGTGGTATGGTGGGACATGAGCAAAATAACTGTCCAAAAAAAATCACAACTGAAGTAACCCGAAAAGGTCCACAGCAAGCGGCCATGGAGGAGGGGACGAGAGCAAAAAAGTCAAGAAGTGAAAACGATGGACAGGACAAGGGCAATACTGAAATGGCACAAAAGAAAAGGGTAAAAATATAATAGAAGAAGGAAACAGTACTTATGGACCCTCAATGATGACGGTCCAACGAATAACACGTGGTAAGAGAGCAGCAAAACAAAATATTGATGCAGGTAGTGGAGGCAAGGGTGAAACGAGTAGCAAGATCGTGAATGACAAAAATGATATGACTAGTACGAGATATCATATTTTAGAGAATATGGAGGGGACCAACTCTGATGAACACAACTCGGATTATGCTAATCATGTGGGTGAAGAGAATGTCTCCCACAAGGGAAAGAATGATAATGCTGAAAAAACAAAAAGTACTAAGGAGCAAAATCAAGCCAAGCCCCTTAACACAAAAAAAATTCTAAGCCAACAAAAAACAACAAGTCACCATAAAAGCCCAACCCAAAGAACACAAAAATAAAGAAACATCAACCATAGACCCAAAACTGAAAAATCAAAATACTACCCAAAAGACCACACCTAAAAAATTAACAGAACCCCAACAAAAAAGGACCATCACCCAAGAGCAGAATAACCTGATCCTTGTAAGCCTTGATTCGAAAAACACACCAGAAAACCACTCAAGCTACAACACCTGCGAAACCCACCCAGAGAGCAGAGACCACCTATGTGACAACCATGAATATAATATAAGACTCACATTTAGAGGAGGAGATCGTTCCAGAAACAATCTAGGGTGATGAAGTAATGGAGGAAGCTGTGGAACCAGACCCAAAGCCTCCAGACCTTAACTCCATTGAAACAGAGATAATGCTGAAAGCCATCAAACAATATGAAGAAAGCAGCAACCGTTCCACAATATGGTGGAAGATGAACCACAAGATGAAGTACAAGAGGAAGGCATGCAGCTTGCAGATGATGAAGTAGATCAGGAAAGGGAAGTCGTGCCCTTGAACGATTAAGCTGGTAAACACTTTTTCCATTATAATCTCCCAATGATTATTGTGTCTGGGAACTGCAGAGGGGCCCCAAACAGTGCTTTTTGTTGCACCTTGAAGGAATTTGTTGGTATGCATAAGCCCACTATAGTAATCTTGCTAGAAACCCGGTGCAGTGGCGAAACAGTAGAGAGAACCATAAGAAAGTGTGGCTTTGATCACTGGCATATTGAGTAAGCAATATGGTATAGTGGAGGAATATGAATTTTATAGAAAGATCCTGATCTACTGATCAATGTCATTGAGTCAAAATTTCAGTACATCCATATGAGAGTCCTTAGTGGAGATGAGAAGGAGTGGCTCTTAACTGCAGTATATACCAGCCCACAAGAAAATAGAAGAAAGGAGCTATGGATTGAATTGAAGGGTGTTGGAGGGAGAGTGAAAGAGGACTGGTTCATGGTAGGAGATTTCAATGAAATTTTACAACCGTTAGAAAAGAAAGGGGAAGGAAGAGTGGATACTAATGCATGCAGATGATTTAAGAACTTGATAAATGATTGCGCCATGATTGATCTTGGGATAGTGGGAAATTGTTTTACCCGGAGAGGTCCAAAGTGGGAGAATTTGGACAGGATTTACAAAAAGTTAGATTGTGCAATCACAAATGCAGATTGGAGGTTAAGGTTCTCAGAGGCGAGAGTCGATGTTCTGACTAGGAAGAAATTAGACCACCACCCGCTTCTTATAACCACTGATCCAGGGGTTGAAAGAAGGGGGAAAAGCCTTTCAAATACGAGGCTATGTGGAGTAGGCACCCAGAATTCCAAGATTTTGTGAAGCGAAACTAGAACTATAATTATCAGGACAACAGATTGCTGGAGACATTCTCCAATGAGCTCCTAAGATGGAACAAAGATATTTTTGGCATGTGGCAAACAAAAAAGAAGAATAATGAACAGAATAGCTGGAATCCAGAAAACTGCTGATTACGAAAATAACTCTTTTCTAGAAGAGCTGGAGGAGAAACTAAGAAAGGGGTTAGATGAGCTGTTAGATAGAGAGGAAGAAATGTGGAATCAGAAATCGCGAGACTAGGGGATGATAAATAGTGACCGGAACACAAAATATTATCACACCAAAACTATTATTAGAAGAAGAAGGAATAGAATTTTGGCTCTAAAAAACAATTATGGGGTTTGGATCACGAACAAGCAGCAACTGAAGCTCAATGTCGTGAAATTCTTCCAAATTCTGTATGAAGATGACAACCCTGAAGTAATCAATTCAGAGAAAAATCATCAGTACCCTCTTATAGAGGAAGATCTAAGGAGAAAGATAGAAGCGACGCCAATAATTAGGGAGATAAAAGATACCATCTTTAATATCGGAAACTACAAAGCGCCAGGACCAAATGACTTCCCTTTAATCTTCTTTAAAGAAAATTGGAAAGTGGTGTACGGGAACATGATAAAGTTTATGCAACAATGCTGGTGTAAACCAGAGCAAGTCAAAGATTTAAATGCAACTTATATAACTCTAATTCCGAAAGTCAAGCAGCCAAAGACTATCAACCAATTTCGGCCCATCTCCCTATGCAATGTGAGCTATAAGTGCATTGCAAAAATTTTAGTGGAAAGACTGAAACCAACAACCAAAGATAGAATTGGACCCTTCCAGTCTAGCTTTGTTCCGGGGAGACAAATACAAGATAATATCCTTATTGCTAAAGAGCTAGCTCACGTGATGAAGAGGGCTAAAGGCAAGAGGACATTCATGGCCATCAAGTTTAATTTTGAAAAAGCATATAACAGGCTAAAGTGGAGCTTCTTGAGAAAATGCCTTTCTGATTTTGATCTGAGTGAAGACATAATCAACTTAATCATGAACTGTCTAAGCTCAGTGTCTTATAGCATCTTATAGAATGGGGAGAAGACAACCAATTTTAATCTATCTCAGGGGTTAAGGCAAGGAGATCCTATCTCACCATATTTATTTGTGATAGCAGTGGACAAGTTGTCTCAAATGATTGAAAAGGAGGTCACTGAGGAAAGGTGGAGGCCAATGAGGGTGAGAAGAGAAGGGCCGGAGATATCCCATCTTCTATTCGCAGACGACCTGTTAGTTTTTGCGGAAGTGGGGATGGAGCAAATACAGAACATTCAAGATTGCCTCAACCATTTTTGCACTCAATCAGGTTTAAAAATTAGTGTGGAAAAAACATCCATAGTCTTTTCTAACAACACAAGGAGAAAGAAAAGAAATCAGATTACTAGCATATGCCAATACCAGGAAAAAGTCAATCTGAAAAGGTATTTTGGATCCATGATCACTAACTATAGAAAAGGTAAAGACCGCTTTAAAAATGTGCTAGAGAAAGTTCAAAGCAAACTCAAAGGATGGAAAGCCAACTGCTTATCTCTTGCGGAGAGGATAACCTTGATCAAATCATTCCTCAACTCAATAGCGAATTTTAAAATGCAACACTCTTGCCTACCAAAGAGTATATGCAATCAACTTGAGAGGATACAAAGAGGTTTCATATGGAGGGAATCGCAACAACAAAAACGAATTCATCACATTAGTTGGAACACCTTATGTCTCCCGAAGGTCGAAGGGGGGTTGGGCTTAGACATATGAAGAATATCAATGATGCATTTTTAACGAAACTCCTATGAAAACTTATCACTGACAAGGATGCTTTGGTCGTCAAAGTCTTCTGCCATAGGTACATTCACGATAAGAATACTACAGGAGATTTGTGCAATAAACAGGCAGATTCACCCTTGTGGAAAGAACTTGTAAAGCTCTATTCTTTACTAATAGATAACTGCAGCTGCAACATAGGTGATGGGAGGAGAACCTTGTTTTGGCTTAATAGATGGGTGCAAGATGAAGAATGCTTGATCACAAAGAATCTCTTGCATACCGAAGACATTGATATCAAGGTAAAAGTGACAGATTGGACGGATGATAGTGAAGAATGGAACTTCCATGAATAGAGAAGGGTGCTCCCGCAAGTAATCTTGGAGAAGATTCAAACCATACCCCCACCAAAACAACGGATGAAAGACACCATCAAGTGAAATCATAACTCGAACGGTGAAGTTACGGTTTTGTCAGTGTACAAACTGCTGACAAGAAATAATTATCAGGAAGACCTAGCGATGTGAAAATATATTTGTAAGTTGAAAGGAATAGAGAGAATTAAAGTCCTAATGTGGAGGCTAACCCATGGAAGAATCCTAACGGCTGAAAGAAAAGCAAAAATTATGGGAACAAGTCCAAATTGTCATCACTGCCCTAATCAGTCCGAGACCGTGCTTCATGAAATTTCTATATGTAAATAATAAAAAAATGAATAATTTTAGCTTTTGGTTTTTTTTTTGGGCCTTGGCCCTGATGGCTTATAAAAAAAGATAATATTAAATTAAATTATTTATATTTTTTTTACAAAAAATAATGAATTACATATATGATAATTCAGTCTAATTACAAATTTATATTATTCTAAAAAAATGTTTATATGAATTACCGCATAAACGAATAAGTCGCATATAATGTCTTATAATATTACTAATAATAGTGAAAAATTCAAGTATTACCTTTGGTAAAAACATAAAATAAAATAAAATTCAAAACAACAAAGTAGCAAACCTTATGCAATGTAATAGGCAGCATAAGAATCATCTTCTGGTCCAAAAACAATTATTTTCACAAAAATAATGACCAAGTATTATATGTGACTATACTATACTCTAATATTTATTTATTTATTTTAATTTTTACTTTTTTGCCAATGCCAAAAGAATAATGGTGGTCAAGTGGGTCAGTTATTTTAATTTCTACCCATCACATCCATTTACATAATATCTTGGTTTGGAATTGGCTGCTTTTTGGGTTGGATTTTAGGGATCTCTCTCTTTTATCTTATTGCATTCTGCTTTCTTTACATCTAAGGGTTTAGGGTTAAAGATTCTTGTGCCAAAGAACCACCTCCTCCCCTCCTCCTCCTCCATTTTCTTCCTTTGGGATATTCTATATGCACCAACTTTAATTTCTTATCTCTTATTCTTTATGATTGAAAAAATTCTTCTT
>NC_029781.3:5334599-5337883 GCF_000817695.3 Arachis duranensis | reverse complement strand
GGCTAGGTCATGCATATCACCACATATCCTAAGTTGGTGTTTCTTTATTGATTTCCTTTTTCGAATCATCTTCCATCTTCAAGGTCTCCCATTATATTATTATTATTATTATTATTATTATTATTATTATTATTATTATTATTATTATTATTGAGAGCTAATTATTTGGTTTTCTTTACTTGATATATGGAAAATAATGTGTTGCATTGGATTAATGTTAATTTCATTAGATAAAAGTATATGATTTATTTATTTATTTTTCATTCCCTTGTTGTTCTGAGATGAAACAAAAGTAATTAATAATTAATTTTTGATTATTAAGAATGTCAAAACAGAAGATGGAGATAAAGAAGATAGAGAAGAATGCATCAAGGCAAGCCACCTTTAGTAAGAGGAAGAGAGGGATTTTCAAGAAGGCTAAGGAGCTTTCAACTCTTTGTGATGCTGACTTGGCTCTCATTGTCTTTTCTCCTTCTGGCAAGCTCTTCGATTTCGCTTCCTCAAGGTATTTATTTCATTCATCGTTAATATAATGTTTATCATAATAATGTTTACTCTTTGTGATTATGATACTTTATATACACCATTACTAAGAGCTTCTAATTAACAAGAGTGATACGCTTTTTAAATGTTTCTTGAGTGTGATTTTGATCAGTTCTGTATTTGAAGGAGGAGCGTGTGTTAAAATTTAAAATATGAGTATGAAAACTCATTGTCATATTTTGAATGAAGTGAAATAATCAAATAACAATAATAATAATAAAGTTTAATTTATTTGGATAAAGGATTTTATACAGTCAACCTAGTTAAATTTATACGTTTAAATGGTCTTTTAAATAATTGGTTTAAAAATCCAAACACATAGATATCCTCTATGTATGGTAATGGAAATATAGATTACACACATTCATTTTAACTTTTTTATTTGCTATTTCATAACTCAATACGTCAACGGTCAATCAGTGCAGTGAACATGCACAAATAATATCAAGTGACAAGTATCGATGACGAACATTGATTTTTCTCGGTTAATAAGCACCTCACATGATAGTATTTGTTTTTAGGTATTAGAACAGAGATGGAAAAAATATTATATTTGTTGGTTTAAAAATTAATATTAAAATTTTAGGTTTATTTTTAAAATTTTAATATTTTAATATCTTTAAAAAATAGGGACATAAAAAACTAAAATTTTTTAAAACAAATACTAAAATTTTAGCAACAGTTTATATTTTAAATACTTTTATTTTAGTTAATTAATTCAAACTTTATTTTTGTATAAATTAAATTAAAATTTTATTTTTATTACAGTCTTAATTTTTTATTTTATGCTAAACACAATATTAAAACTGAGTCTATCTCTTAATTTTTAACTCTCAATCTTAATCTCTTAATCTCTCTTTCAAATCCCACCATTAATAATAGACTTGGATTTAATTTACATATGTAAGGCTAGGAGGCTTAGTTAATGAATATATATAATAGTCCTTTAATTTAAACGTGAAATTAATTGATATGTATACCCTATATTATGTATTTAATTCCTAACCGCAGTGAGTTGAGAAACAAATTATATAAGGAGTTGCGAAATGAATGCCTTTTGATGAGTTCAGACGAATCTTCAAACGTGAATCTGATACAAATAGTAGTAAGACTATCATATATAAAACGAACCATGGAAGCTCTTGATTATTAATTGATTATATACATGCATGATTGGTTTAATTTGTGTGTGATAAAATTATTGGTACTAGGTGTCAAAATTAAATAATACGTGTAAATTGTAGAACCATGCTAGTGCTAGTTGTATAATTCAATTGAGGATTGCATGTTCTTTGACAAGTGTCAACGCTCATGCATAATGCATTACTCATTCACTCCCTCTTCTCTCTCGTTATTGGTGGTGGGTAGTAGTGGGTAGGATTGGTAATATATATCTTGTTTGCAGGTATCTAATTCGAATCAATTTGTTTGAATAGGGTTGTTTATTTGATCCGTTGTGGGTAAAATAGGATATGATATAAATTTGTTTGTGAATAGAGTAAGGTATGGATTGAGAGTATATTCTATCTTATTCTATTTGTATTTCTAATATATTATATAATATATATAAAAGTTATGTATGTAGTAAAAAAAGTGAGTATTAAATTTTTTTTATAAAAAATTAAAATAATTACTAAACTAATTGATGATTATATATATTATTTGTAATTTTATGTAAATTTTTTAAAAATTTTATTATTTTTAATTTTAATTTAAATTTAATTTTTTATTTTATTAATATGTATAAAATTTGGAATCGTTGAATTTTATATTTTTTTAAAATTTTTTTATTTTTTTGCAGGTAGGATCGAGTAGGATATAGTTTAGAATTTTAAGGTGCGGGTAGGATTAGAGTTGAGAGATTTCAACCCGCAAATATGGTAGGATATAATTTTTAAAAAATTTTCGATCCGTAGATAAGAGTAGCAGAATCCAAACCCTACCATACTCTATTTATCGTCAGCACTAGTAGTAGGCGGGTCCCAACATTTCCATACATGCATGGTCTAGTTGTATATTATGACAATTTAACTGCTATTATAATACTTTTATGAAATTTATTTATTAAAAATTAAAGAGTTTTTTTTTTATATTTTCATAATAAGTTTAGTTATACACATATATACTTAATACATGTTGAATTCAGATAGAGATTTTATTTGAATATAAAACATCATATGTTTCAACCAAAGTTTAGATAAGTACTGCATCTATCATTTTTATTCTTATAGAATTATAAAATTTGGAAAATACTTATATAATTTTAAAATATAATATATTTATTAATGTGTCTTTACAAGTTTGTTTTTATTTAAACTTTAACAATCATTAAATTAGTTAAATACATAATTATTTCATATTGCATTGAGGAGTTAATATATCAAAGAATTTTAGGGGTAAACATTTTTTTATTAATTTTGACTAGTATTTAATTAGCATAAATATCAAATTATTTTTAATAAATAAATTATATTATGTTGTGTGTAAATTTTGGTGTATATATGTATATGAAAAAGCAAATTAAGCGTATGCTCATTGTAGTGTGCAGGAAGTAACTGAAAGATATCATATGCAAACAAGCATTTACAGATCACAAGACCAACAGTCTCATGAGTTTCAAGTAAGGAAGAGCATTTTTAATAGAATATTTTTAAAGTATCATTTTTTGATATTTGTAAGAAATGAATCAATTTAAAATTGATTTATGAAATAAAATTAGTATCATTTTAGAAATACGATAT
>NC_029781.3:5305890-5334570 GCF_000817695.3 Arachis duranensis | reverse complement strand
TATTATTTTGAAAAAGAACTAATAAAATTTTATTATTTATATATATAATTATATTGATAAAATAATATAAAATTCTAACTAAATTAATATTAAATATTAGAGGAGTTAATTTGACTTTTAATTTTAAATTATTATTTATGATATATAATTTTACAAATATTTTTATAAAATTTAAAACAAGATAAAATTAGAACTAACATTGAAGATATTCTGAGATTCTCCTTTTCCACTTTTCTCAAATGGAAACAACAGAACAAACTACAAAGGATTGGATTCTTATATGAAGTGATAAGGTGGATCAAATGAGAAATGAGATTTAATTATTTTAAATTTAGTAGTATACTTTATACATAAGGAAAGTTATAACTTATAACTGTTGTTATGATTATTATTAGTGTTTTATTTGAGAATAAGATAAATTAAGTTTCTAATATTCTAACTCGAAGACAAATAAAATTTTTACTAATAAAAAAATAAAAATGTCATTTATTTATTTTTTAAAATTTTAAAATATTTAAGTTTTTCTTAAAGAATTTATTTGTCTTTATATATTTTAAACAGAAGGACTTAAATATTTCGTATTTTAAAATGTAAGGGATATTTTTGTATTTTTAATTAGTTAAGAATTTATTTATCTTTAAATTAAAAAGTTAGAGATCTATTTATTATTTTTTCGTTTTATTTTCATATGTTATAAATCTTTTCATTTTGAAGAAACTAAAACTAAAAAGAACAATTTTTTTTTCTTATTTTGGTCATGTGTAATTAAATTTAAATTTTTAAGATGTGTAATTTAATTCATTTTAAAAAATTTTTACTCAATTATTTTATATCTTGTTAGAGAATGCATGCCTCACCAAATATTATATGCATATATATTTAGCTTGAGAAGGACACCTACTACCTGAAGTGCAAGGAACTCACAGATAAGACTATTGGACTCAGGTGCAAACACATTGTGGCTACATTATTCATAATAGTTCAATTATTGAATTAATTATTTTTTAGTCAATATTAATTAATTTTTTGAAATTATATTTTTATTTAAATTTTAAATTCTAAGAACTGTGATGAGATAAAAGGAAAGACAATTGGCTATGATTGCATTCTCCAAAATAAGGCCAAAAATGATAAAATACAATGTTGTACAACATTAATTAATTCCTTAATTTTTTGCACTTTATTATATTTATTCTTGACAGGCACTTGAATGGAGAGGAGCTGCAAGGATTGAAAATTCATGAACTACAAAAACTAGAGAGAGTGTTAGAAAAGGGTTTGGCTCGTGTTTCAAAAGAAAAGGTTATTTCTCTGATCAATTTTGGATATGCATTTTTGGTTTAGATTTGGATTATATGCTATATGTTACGTAACATTTAATCTTCATATTTTTTGTTTCCAGGATCAAAGAAATCTTAAAGATATTATTGAGATGAAGAAAAGGGTAAGGCTATATGTGTCTGAGTTTAATTATTGACTTAACTTTTATCGTTAATTAATATCAATCAATATTTTTTCAATATTTTTATTTTAAATTTTAAATTATAAATAAAAGATCTTATTATTTTAAATTTTATATCCTAACTCTAAATTCTTTAAAAAATATGATTAAACAAATAATTTTATAATAAAAAATTGGTTAATATTACCCAAATAAAAATTGGTTCTCTATATTTATTCATAAAAAAAATATGAGATTTAAAGCAAATGCTTCTATATATAAGTTAATTCTGTAATAAATATTTACATGTATTATGTAAAGTTGATAATTAAAAATTATTATTAGTTAACAATTTAATTAAACCTATCAAATTATTTAATAATTCTCAATTATCAACTTTCCGTAATTACAATTACATGTGAGTGTTCGGTCCAATTCTACATATAAATTATAGCAAAGCATCACTCACCCTCGTAATTGATTCCATCACCACTCTTATTATGATATCCAAAATTATTGTTCATGCAGGGACTTCAAATGGTGCAAGACAACCATCGACTGAAAAAGGTAACTGGTTTAAAAAATGTTTGTGTTATTTAAAAACTTGTAAAATTAGGAGAGTGTGAAACACGTTGAAGAGAATAAAAGTATTTTAAGTGTTTTGAACGCTGTTCTTTAATATTTGACAATTTTTTTTTTCTTAGAATTTTTAGATAAATAAATATTAAGGAATCAATCAGAATGTGTGTTTTCTTTTAGATGAGAAGTCAAGCAAACAGCCAAGGGCAATCATCAAAGTCAAACTCTGTTGAAGAGTCAGATAACCGTGATCATGATGCTCCTAATCTCAACTTGGGGTTAGTTATGTCCAATAATTGGTTTACTTATTTTACAGTAATTTATTAATTTATTTAATATTAATTTGGACTGTTTTTTAGTAAAAAGGTACTTTTTTTTATAAAATATTTTTATTTAATTTAAAATTTATTTGGATATGACTTTAAAAAAATATTTTTATTAAAAAATCATTAATTTTTTTTAAAAACTAGCAATATCTTATTAAAAATTAATAAAATACGTTTTAATATTTAATTTTTTTTAAATATAAAATAATTTTTATCTCTTAAAAAAAGATTTTTTTAAAAAATAAACAAATATTTTTTTTTAAAAGTCAATTCAAACTGAACCTTAATTCTATCTTTATTTGAAGGTGTAAACTCAGTCGACTTCGTATGAAGTTGATAACTGAGAGCCGTTAGATGATTTAACTGATTTAATTAAATTTTCATTTAATAATTATCAACTATCAACTTCACATAAAATCTACTGTACATGAGTTCACCTTATTTAAAAAGCAAAAATAACTTCTTATTGTCATTGTTAGTTATTCTGTTGGAGTGTAGTTAAGCACGTGTATTTCACTTCACTCTTAGTAAGTAGTTAGTTAGATAACAGTTTAGCGCGTATATATTATTTTATACAGTTAGTTTAATCAATTAGTGATGAATCGTTTTTCATTACGGAGACAATAATTTAAAATTATTTTATTTAATTTAATATTTAAATAATTTTGTTTATGAAATACTCATAATTATACATTTATTATACCTAATATTAGGTATTTATTTTTGCGAGTTAAAAGAAGCTCATCCATAATTTCAATTATAATTTGTTGCAGGCTTCCAATGTTCGAATGAAATGAAACCGTAAAAAGTTAATTTGGGAGAAGCGCAGTTGTGTTCTCTTTCATTATTAGCTCAAATAATATCCTTATTAGTAGTAAGTAGTAGTATCTATAATTGTAAGTATATAATAATGGTGAATGATGATAGATACATATGGTTCTTATATTATCGATGATCACCAAAGATACTGTTACCTAGCATAACAGGTTAATAATAAATTAATAACCATCTGACATGAGATGTCGACGCCAAAACAATACAATCTAATATTATTTAGATTCCTGTATTTATAAGCTTCTGTAATAATTGATATTTTGCGTAATAAATGGTGCATATAATTATCATGTCACACTTGCATTAACCTTGATTCCTTTGGTGCAATTTCCTCTGTTTTTGCTTCGTAATATATATTCTTAGCCCTTGAATATTTTACATAGAATGATATAAGCTACAATTGTAAAGGACATGCAACATGCATGGTTATAGGCTTATAGCCAAAAGGTAACGATAAACCATTACAAGGTGCGTTATCCACTTCATAATACACCGTAACTAATATTTTGATTGTTCTATAAATTAATTTATTCAACCTTAAATTGTATTTAATTTAATGTGTTCTCTCAAGTCTCAACCTACTCTCCCTTAGCCTAAATGATTCTATATGCATTATACACCATTTAAAATAATAACGGTGAATAATGTTATACATCTAACTTTTTTATTAATTGTGTAAAAGCCAAAAGGTTTAATCTTATTATTAGTTACCAAAATAACTTTAGGTTTTTTGATTCATTGGTACTCAAAATAAGAGATATTATGTATTGAAATTGAGTGCTGACTTTTGTTTGATTATGAAATATTTAAATATGGTAGCAAATATCATGACAAAGATAATCTCATCATGTAGAGCTTTCTTTTCTTTGTGAGTAATTTAAGAATAGTCTTAAACAGTACAATTCTTCTATTTAAACAGTTCTTTTGTTTTTTTGTTTTTTTATTTATTTATTTAAGTCACCAAAAAAATTTTTTTTATTAATAAAATTTAATCAAGTTGGTCTATAATGACAAAAATTAATTATAAATAATATTATTTTAAGTCTTATTATTTATTTTGGTTGAATTTAAAAATATATTATTACTCAATAATGGTCAGTACTAATTACTAGTCCAAAATGTTAGTACTATTTTCTTGTGCTATAGCAAAAAATGGCACACCAGTATTTACAGTGTAGATGATCTTGGTTCCAAGATTGGGACATATTAGTTCGGACTCGAAGTGGTCTGGGTCTAATCCGAGAAAGGAGAATGAAACTTGAAAGAATACTTAAATAAGACTGGCCCATAGTTTGGGTCACCTAGATCTCGTCTTGTGAGCATGCATTTCTCAAAATTAGGGTACATATTAGTCCTGTAATCTCTGTTCCATTCTCTTTTTTGGGTCGTCTTCTTCTCTTCTCTAATTATTTTGTTTTTTGGTTTTTCACAGTATCTCCCAATCCGACAAGTTAAGAACTAATTCGTCGCGGTAATTCTGAACACTTGTTTAAGCAGACTAGTGAGTTAACTATTAGACCAACTCAACTTGGTTAGGTTATCAAGTTTTTACCTGCTATAATTGTGGTCCAAATATGTATAAGTTTCATCGGATCTAGAGTCGGATTAAAGTTAAAAAATATATCCGGTATATATTTAGGGCAAGAGTTGGACTAAGACGAACTAGGTTCCACTTGACCCATATACACCTTACCAAAATAACTATTTTAGTGTACATCTAGTATGATTGATAGTTGACAAATAATTAACCATAAGTGACAAAATAGATAATAATTAAATTTTATTAAATTAAAAAGAATTTTCTTTTATTTATAAAAACCAATAACTCATAATTTGACTTGCGAAATTTTAACTATCATTGTCACTATTATCACGGATTTTTATTTTATTTTCCATCCTTTTTTAAAAAAAAAAATCTTTAGTTTTTACCTAAAATTTGAATTCAACACCATAAGAAAAATGACAGAAAAGAAAATGACTTTTAAGTTTTAAATAAAAGGAGAAGAAAAGAAAAGAAAAAAAAAGAAGAAGAAGAAGGAAAGAAGGCTTTCAGGGGAAGGAGAAAAGAAAAAAAGGAAAAGAAAAGAAAAAAATTGGAAAAATTAAAAAAGACAAATGACTGAAAAGAGAAATGCTTCCCCAAATTCAAACACAGCGCAAAACCCTCCTTTAGTTTTCATTTTCTCTCTCCTCGACTCGGTCCCACTCAGTGAACTCGCTCCATGACTCGTCGCACGCGATCATCGTCTTCTTCCGCAGCTTCAAGCAGCAAATTCGATGTGTTCGAGTTCGGCGGAGATGACGAGCACATCGAGAATGCTTCTAGCCGCATCCTCAGCAAGTTCTCGAACCCTAGAGACACTCGTTCTCGCGATCGCACTTCCCCCGTTACCAAATACAATTTCCTCCAAACCTGTGAGTCTCACTCACTCTTCCTCGTTTCACTGTCCAGTGTTATTCTTAACCTTCTTGTTCTGTGATTTCCGGTTCCATGCAGTTGCGCGTGGTTCCGAATTTCCGCCATCCAGAGACGTCGCCGTTGATCCCATTGTGTTGTCTGAATCCGACGATGAAGCCAAATTCTCCACGGAGAAGCCTCTCCTCAAGCCGTTACAGGAGGTTGATGATGATGGTGATGATGATCGACGCACGTGCGCTAATTCGTGTTCAAGTGACGTGGCACTGCGAGACTCTGCAGATGATGAAGTTATCCCTGGCTTTGCCAGCGTTGTGGATTGCTGCACTGACTCGAAAGTAATCACTTAAATTGTTCTATCTCTTTTCATGAGAATCGTTTATGTGTGTTTCGTGATCGTTTATTTGATCGTGTTTCAGAATCATTCACTTGGCGTCAATTTAGAGGAGGATGATGATGACGGCAGTCAAATAAGTTCTTCTTCTTCAAGTGGAAATTCTTCAGAAGAGGAGGGTAACTTTTGCTTTCTTAGAGTCACTGGTTGTCGCAATTTTGGTTCTGGTTTGCTGATTATTTGAATTTATTCTTGTGATTTCAGTTTCCTTAGAGGACAAGGTAGTGGGGTATGGTGCTGCCGATTGTGAAATTGTAAGTGTGTTCTTCATTTTTGTGTAATTGATTGCTTCATTAATCAAAATGTCAGGTTCAGAAGGAAAAATAAAGATTAAAATTTGCTCTCATTTCTTCACCTCTCTTCCTTTAGAGGATAAAAATGAAACAATGGGAGTATGTTAGTAACTAGTAGTCTTAAGCCTTAAACAATAGGAGTTGGGAAAACAACACTTTAGTTTTCTAGAAGAATTGAAGGGTTAAAAAAAAGGGATATGGGATTGATGTTAGGAATGATATCGTTGGTCTTAATATTAATGGAAGTGAATTCTCTCGATTGCAAAATCCTCTGGACCTTGTCAAGTATGGATTATTACCCTTGAAGATAGTATTACCTGAAATTATATTGAAAGCCAGAATCTCTTGGTTTTTACCCTTTAGGAGCGCTAACACTACAATACCTATGGTTAGCTTATGCTAATTTAGCCAACTCAGTCTTCCTGGCAAAAGTAATGTGTCCTGAACTGGAAATATTTTTTATTTAATTGTATCTGCTTCAAAGTGAAATATTATATGCTTAATCTTGTTCTTCATGGTATTTTATGTTGATTTCTTGTTTTTGTTTAGTGTTTGTTAGAATTAGGTATCTTGGGTTAATGGTTGCATTTTATGTGCAGGATGGCATCAAAGAGGTGGTTAATGTCTCTCCTGATTTTATTCTTTATGAAGATTTATACTCCACCGGTTCCCAGATAATATTCTCGAGTAGCTACATAAAACTTAGATGCTCTACAATCAATGGAACTGGGGGAACTTTTAAAATGGAGTGGGCAACAGAGGATATTATGAAAATTGAATCATGTTGGGTTGGAAAGGTAAGTTACATACTTATTGATTATTTTTCGCTTAATCTCTGGCAAATTGATCATGTTGTATTCTGTGTAGGTTGAAACAGTCATGATCAAGCTTCTCCTTAAATCGAAAAATTCTAGTGAAGCTGGAAACACAGATCAAAATCCAGGTATCACTATTTTGTAATCAGTTATTTGGCTATTATTTGCAATAATGTCAACAAAAAATTGATGAACAGTATTTTCTGTATTCTTCAGTGAATATTGCTTTTTATTTGGTTAAATCTTTGCTGATCTAACCTTCAAGCAAGTTATTAGATGATTTGGTCTTTCAGAAGTTTGTTATGTTTGAAGGTTTGGATTTTTTAGTGAATTTAGCCTTTGGTTCCAGGTTTTTCAAGGCCATAGTGCACACAGATGTTTCTTGGATACAAGCTTTTAGAGGTTAAATTCCTTGAGGTTGGATGATATTGTCGTCCAAAAATAGTCTACCCAGTTTTTGTTTTAAACTCCATCTTTTAAAAATGGCTGTAGTAGCTTGCTCCTACCAACCATATCATGGGGTGGTTTGAAGCACTTGTCATTTAAAGTAATTTTTACTAGAAGGCGGGAAAACAAATAATGAGGACATGGGAGGGGAAGAAGCCACATGGAAAAAACAAATTGTATAATGTTTCACATTACACATGTACCACAACCCTCAAGAAATCCATGAAGGGAAACAAGAGATAGATCTGTTTTATTTGGTTATGTAAGCCATAAAGCATCCTTATTTGAAAAGAATATGTAACTTTACTGAGGATGTTTACTCCATATATCTCTTTGACTTAATGACTTCAAAACCTTAAGCTGCTAATTGCAATTGCCTTGGTGACTAATGAGCAAAATATATGACCAGTCTCAGTGGATGCTTGTTGTATTTGATGTTTTATTTTCTACTAGAACCTTTCATATCCAGGAAAAGAAAATTGACGGAATATTTGCTGATTTTAGGGGGTTTTTTGACATAATTATCTTTTTATAATGCAGACAGTCATACCTATATATATTATTCTTAACGTCCATGATCTTCCCTACAATTCATGCAGGGGTCAAACTGTTGAAATTTGCTGTTTATGATCCATCTTGGGCCAAGATAGAACAGTCTATCAAATTACTAGATACAAGATATATGGATTTATGGAGTACTACTTTTGAGTAAGTTTGTTGCGTTACCCTTGAGGAGAAGTTTGCTGTTCATTAGTGCAGTGTTGTTTGCTTTTACAGTCCTATCTATATATTTGTCTGGATAGAAGAAAGTATGCAAATTCTCCTGTTATCTCTAACGAAGGAGATGAAAATAAAATCTGCAAGTGTTGCTACATCATACTTTCTTCCCGTACCAATGTATGATTAAACAGGACAGTCATTTTCAAGTGAGGTGGATTTCATGGATTTTCATGCATGTCTATTTCATGTGTCTCATACCATGGAGTTTTAATTTTTTTGCCATGACAAGATGAATTTAGTTTTAGCTTTAGTTTTTTCTGTGTTTATGTTCTGACACCCCCCCCCTTTCTTAACATCCCCAATACACACACACATTATTCTTTGAAAATTTTTATTATTTTTGTTTGTTTTGCCTTTGATACACAAGTTTGTATTATATTTTGTTTCCATGCAGCAATGATATAGATAACAATGAAAATACTTCATTGGGGCAGGATAGCTTTTTCCCCCAGAAGCATTATTTTCCCAAGTAAGTCAAATAGACATTTGCCCTATATGCTTGATAGTATTTGAGTCTCTTCATTCATGTCTAAAGAGTTCAATCCTTGTTGGCCATGTGCATGACCCCAATTATTTCCTTGAATGGGATTTGAGAGATATAGGCATATGGCTATTATGGAGCATGCATTAATTGTTAATCACTTTTAGGTTGCGTTCTAAGCCTGATTTAGCATATCACTGCATGAACCATGGTCTGAGATTTAAAATCTTGACTTGCATTTATTTTTGTTTGCTTTTTTCGGCAATGGTGATGATGATTTTTTAGAGCAATGACTTGACTTTTACTGTAATATCACTGCAGTTTTGAAGAGGCTTTTGATGAAGTTATTTTTCCAAAGGGGGAACCTGATGCTGTTTCTATTAGTAAGAGAGATGTCGAGCTTTTACAGCCAGAGACATTCATTAATGATACTATCATTGACTTTTATATTAAGTAAGCATGATAACAGATATTGTAACTGTTGCTATAATTTTAATGACTATGTACTGCTTGTATTATTCAGAAATTGGTTTTCTCCCCCTCTCTGTCATTTGTACATGCATATGTGTTATCTCTGTATCTCATCAGTTACCCAGGGAAGTAAGGAGGCCAAATCTTTGTAAGAGTGAGCAATATGTATGCCCATGTTGTAATTCTTGCACCTTCAATAATAGATTTTCAGACAAGCAAAGTTTGGTTTGATAGGTTAAGACATTTGGCCTCTATTTCATGTGAAACTCTTGTATAGTGACTCCTCTGTTTTACCACCTTGAATAATGATTTTTACATCTTATTATGAACAGTATTTCATCATAATTACCTGATGAACTGGCATTTGTTTAATATTATTTAGGTATTTGAAAAATAAAATGCCTCCCAATGAACAAGACAGGTTTCACTTTTTCAATAGCTTCTTCTTTCGGAAGCTTGCTGATTTAGACAGAGATCCATCAAGTGCTTGTGATGGTAAAGCAGCATTTCAACGCGTTCGCAAATGGACAAGGAAACTGAACCTTTTTGAGAAGGATTATATCTTTATTCCTGTTAACTACAGGTGAGAGGCTTATAGATGTGCCTTGCTTGCCCTTTTGGAATTTGCTGCATCCTAATAAGAATTGCTCGTGTCTTGATGACAGTCTTCACTGGAGTTTGATTGTCATTTGTCATCCTGGTGAAGTGATAAGCTTCAAAGGCAAGATATCTTATCTTTGAGTGTTTGTTCTTTGTTTTCTTTGGATATCATTCATTTTATTTACTTTCTTGCAGATGAAGATATAAAAGAATCTTCCAAAGTACCTTGTATTTTGCACATGGATTCCCTGAAAGGAAGTCATAAGGGTCTGAAGAATGTTTTCCAAAGGTAACATGTTGAGAACGGAATCAATGGATACTTCTGTTTTCTGATTTTTGGCTGCTTTCTGAAGTTGCTTTTGAAATTTTTCAAATTTCCGGTAGAAATCAATATATTGGGGGATGTGGTCAAGGAATGGATGCTCTTTTTTTTGGGATAAATCATGTAATGGAGCCTTAAATATCAGTGAAAAAATATACTTTTATGGAAATCAGACTGATCTAGGAATTAGGATAGCTTCAAGGTGAGTTACACCTTGGTATAAATCATTTCCAATATATTTACACCAACTGTATGACAAAATTGTGGAAGACCTATCTAAGAGAAATATTTCCATTAGTGGAAAGGAAACTAAATCAGTCACATTTTATTTTATTTTATTTCACAGAAGGAGAAAAAAATGCGGAAGTGGGGTCTGTATCAGACAATCACCAAATAGATTTAGTTGAAAGGAAATCAAGTGAAAACTTGCATAGTAGATATCTCATTCTTCTATTGCAGCCTAAATCCCTAATTCTGGCAGTGTTTTATTTGTTGTGTAATGGCAGTTACCTTGGTGAAGAATGGAAAGAAAGGCACCATGATGTGGAGGATGAAGTTTTCTCAAAATTTTTGCAGATGCGATTTGTCTCACTAGAGGTGTATTCTCTTCTTTCTCCTCCATTATGTGGAATGTTTTCTCTCAGAGGCTCCGGTCAACTTCAACCCATTTAAGACTACAAAGATCTCCAACTTCGTGAGTTACTTCCCATTTACGAGTTGCTAATTTTTAATGGTTTGGACATTCTGACTTGTACTCAGTTAAATTCTTCTTTCCATTTTCAGTTGACGAGTAATTGGTTCCCTCCAATGGAGGCATCTCTGAAACGATCTTATATACATAATTTGATTCATGATATTTTTTATGATAATTTGTTGAAATCGCCTCCTGATGATTGCCTTGACAAAGCTCTGCCTGAAGTTCCTGGCATTGCCAACCACAAAGAAGCAGGTTCCCCCCTGGGGAACTGTTGTCTACCTATTTGGCATGCAAGAAGTCCTTCAGTTTCCCGTCCTGGACATGTGACTGAGATTCAGTCCCCAGAACCTGGACTTGGACTTGCTTTTGAGGACTCACAAGGGCCAGTTCTGAATTCAAATTTTCCTAGTTGTCTGCAGATGTCACCTTGTTGTCGGGGAGGCTTCTTGTCACCAATAGAGGTAAAATATTATTTTTTGCTGAGTTGATTACAGCGATAATTTTATAGGCCAAATCTGTGGGCCTGCCTTAAATGCATATCTGGGATCTTGGTCTTGTTTAATATTTCTATATGCTTTCACATCGAGAAAAGCAAGTGGATAACTGGAAATCAAACTGCATCCTACAAGTATCTCACATTTCTTCTAATCAGTCTCGAAAATAGTGTCAGGAAACAAAAATTGCATTTTGTGTTACAAAGCTCTTAACTTTAGGAATTGCATTTATATGAAGATTTATATGAAGCTGTAGATGTTCATTAAATACCTTGATCATTTCCATACTGATAAATCCTTGAATTGTGTTATTCGCATAAAGAATTCAACAATACTTTTCAAAGCATCCTTCTGTAGAAAGTTGCTATTGGATGGGTTAGTCCAACTGCCTAGCATGAAACTGAAGAAAATAAAATACTAAATTAGGTGATAAAGAATTATAGATATAAAATAATCTGCTTGGGGTGGTAAAGTTATGAGGAAATCAATAAGCCGCTTAAAGCAACTAGTGATGAGGCTTTCCTCAGTCACGTTTCTGGGCCAAATAAAGAACGTCACATGTCTTTCCTTGATGCAGGAAACTGGAGAATCTGTGGAGGAAACTACTACATTAGACGGAGAAGATTCTGTGGCAGCCATATTGACACCTGATCTCCCATCCACGTCATACATCAGCAAAGATAATAAAGTACCAGGAACAACATTGCAGGGGCTCTCTGTGGATTTGGTGGAAGATGTTGGAGGTCATACATCTCATGCATTCTGCTGTAACACATTGGAGACCGGATCGTATGAAGACCAGCCTCGGAGGAAAACTGAAGGGCATAATGTTCCATACAACACCGATGCAATTGAGTACTTATCGACCTCTAGTGAGGAAATGGAAGATCTTTTTGTCCAGGATTCTCAAGAAGAAAATGAAGGGGATGATGCCAATGAGAGAGTGAAATATTGTACAAAATTACGGGGGAATATGAATTCAGTAATTCGTCAAATTTTACTTCCAGGGAAGAGCATGAGTCTTGCAGACGATACTCTGGGTAGTGAAAAATTGGTGCTTGACGCTGATTCCGATGAACAAGATGCCAAAAGGCAGAAGGTAGTCATGAATGTGCGTGATCAAAGACGAAGGTTCACAAGAAGCATGTCAAAAAAAGCACGTGTGATATCTTGTGAATAGTGATAGTAGCATTAGGATGGTTATGGGCAAGCATTCATATTGAAAGCAGTAGAGAAATGGGGTAGAGCTTTTGTCGTATATAAATTACATTATGGAAAAGTAAGCTTATTTCCATAAACTCCCCCAGGTCGCCTCATGTTTTCGTGCAGGTTGCTTCTCTATTTTGGGAGGGTTAGCTTTGAGTCTTTGACAGTCCAGCCACTCAGAAGAAACTGTAAATAATAGTAGTATTGTTGGTTTTGGGTGACTAATAATAGTATTCTATGTGTAAATATCGATCTCCTTATATAGAACATAAAAATAACTTTGGGAAAGTCTTGATTTTCAGGCTAAGTAATTAGAGTTTCAAGTGTTCTGAATTTTTTTTTTGGTTGAACAAGCGAGTTCAACACAATAAAGGGGAACGACGACAGAGTCTCAAACAAAGTCCGAAACACCAATATCCAATGAAATAAAACCTGAAAACAAACTTTAGTGTTATCTCCAACATTGCCATCAACAATAAAAGAGATCTAAACTACACTATTCTCTGTAATTGGTCAAAGATTTGTGAAACACTTCTTCCATTCTGGTCTCGTTATTATTAAAGATATGTCTGTTCCTCTCTAGCCAAATATTCCAAATAACTGCAACGAAATATATGAGCCACTTGTTTCGCTCCTCTTTCCTGTTGACGACCCCTGTCCAATTTTCAAAGTGTTCTTTCAGTAAACTTGGAATAGACCAGAGCCTCCCAAAGTCAGATAGCCATTTATACCACACCTGTTAAGTAAACTCACGACTAAGAAACAAGTGGAAGATATGTTTAATATCTTTTTTACACAATATACATGTTATCACCGTGGCTAATAATTCCTACCATATGTAATCTTTCTTTGGTATTCACTCTTCCTATCAAAACAAATCAGACAAATAACTCCACCCGTGGCAGAACCAAACTTTTCCATAATGTTTTGGTGAAACTATAGCTGGTAATATCCTCCGGAAGTGTTTCTGACTGCATCACCTGCACAAAAGAGTTAGTTGAAAAAATATCTTCCTTGTCAAACTTCCATATAACTCTATCTTGCGTATCACATGCTATCTTTACAGGCCTTAAAGTCTCATGTAATTGATCGACTAATTCCAACTCTCATTGGAATAAATCCCGTCTCCACTGGAAATTCCAAATCCACTCTAACCCATCCCAAAATCCACAATCTTCTATGACAGATTCTCTTTGGTTTGAAATAGAGAAGAGCCTTGGAAAACTCATCTTTAGCGAACCACTTTATAACCAAATATCTTCCCAGAACCGAGTCCTCCTACCATCGCCCACCTCCATAGACAACTCAATAATCATTTTATCTCTTACATTATGATCTTTGAACTGCAACTGGCATATATCCTTCCATGGACCCCCTCTATTAGGCAATGTCTGAGATGATAGCATTACATTGGGGTTCAAGTTATGACAAGAGCATACAACCTTCTTCCATAATGGACACTTCTCTTTTGAGAAACGCCACCACCACTTGAATAGGAGAGCTGTGTTCCTAACCAAGGCATCACCCACCCCTAATCCACCTAACTTTTTAGGAGCCTGAACCACTTCCCACTTAACCAATGCCAAACCATTCCTACCTTCTTCCTTGTTCCATAGAAATTTTCTTTGCGATGAAATCAACTTTTCTGCCACTGCCTTCGTCATCTTATACATGCTCAAATAGTATACCAGCAAGTAGGGGTGGAAACAGGCCAGGCCAGGCTAGGTTTTGCTCTTAACAGGCCTGACCTGTCATATAGTTCATCGGCTTGAGCCTGGCCTACAGCCTGTCATAGGCTTTTTTTTAAAGTATTAAGCCTGGCTTGTTATTCAGTCTGACCTAGCCTGAAGCCTGTTAAAAGGCCTGATAATTTTTTTTTACAAAAATAAAAGTATTATTTACAAAAAACTATTTTTTAATAAACATATTTATTTGTAATATGTCATATTTAATATTTATAAGAATCTTTAAACTTTAAAGTATTTAAAATATACAAAACTATTTATAATTAAATATAATAAATTTGAAATATCTCATCATTTTATTAATAATAAAAAAATTATTTATATATGTAATTATGTACTAACAGGCCCAGACAAGCCTGACAGGCCAATAAGGCTAATTAGTGAGCCTAGGCCTGGCCTATTAATATAATAAGGCTTTTATAGGAGCCTGGGCCTGTACCTATTTTATAACAGGCCAGGCTAGGCTAGGCCAAACACAGGCCAGGTTACAGGTCCCTGGCAGGCCGCATGTCCTTTTTCCACCCCTACCAGCAAGCTATTCAGTATAGATTTAATAAGGACTAACTTACTTGTTTTATTGAGCACTTTTGCCTTCCACAAGCTAAGCTTCTCCTCCACTTTATCAATTATCGGTCTCCAAGTGCTGACCCGCCTTGGGTTTGCTCCTAAAGAAATGCCAAGATATCTGACTGGAAGGTTAGTCTCCTTAAATCCCAATAAGCTGCACATATTGTAGGTCAACGGCTATTCACAATTGATTGGGATCAAACTAGACTTATCGAAGTTAATTCTTAACCCCGACATCACCTCAAAATGCCTTAGCAACCTGGCGTAGTTTCTGATAGTCTCTGCCTCCTGTGGGCAAAACAATATAGTGTTATCTGCAAACTGGAGATGTGATAACACTATATTATCCTTACCAACCAGCAAAGGTGAAATTCGTCTGTTTCTGACTGCCTCCCCTACCATCGCAAACCACCTCTCTAACCTCCTCCATTGTCGGCATTCTCTCCAATGCTGCAGACTCTTCTTCATCAATCCGATTTACCAATCCATCCCTAAACCCCACAACCGGCGCTCTCTCCTGACGATACAAATCGTTATAGAACTCTCTGATAGCAATCTTGATCCGATCTTGATTTCTTATTAACCTACCATTAATTACCAATGCATCAATTCTATTATTTCTCCTTCTTGCCGACGCCAAGTTATAGAAGTGTCTAGTGTTTTTATCCATATCCTTCGCTTGCCTGGACCACGGCATTTGCTTCCAGTGTATTTCTTTTTTCACATACCACCGTTTGCAACAGCTTACCAGAGCCTTTCTTCTAGTCTCCACTGTACCATCATAAAATCCATTGCCAGCCATCTCATCTAACTTCTTTATCTCCTCCTCAAAGCATCGAATTTTCTTGTCCATGTCACCAAAATTGTCTTTATGCCATCTCCCCAAAGGCAATGTTAAAGCCTTCATCTTCTCTGTAAACTGCAACTTGTCAAGATTCCTCCATTTCTCCCTAATCATTCTTAAGAAACCCTCATGTGTAAACCAAGAATCTAAGCTTCAGAAAGGTCGTGGACCACCTCTGAATTTGGAATCCTCAACTATAATCGGGCAGTGATCTGACAAACTTCTCGGTCCACCTTTTAATCGAATTTCCAAAAACTCCTCAAGCCATTCTACACTCAATAGAACTCTATCAATACGACTGCAGGAGCGGCCTCTGAACCATGTAAATTTTCGATCATTCAATGGTAAGTCCACTAACTACATATCTTGAATCCAATCCTTGAACTCTTTTGCCGATGCTGTTAACCTATCCTGATCTTTTCTCTCTTCAACCTGTATAACCTCATTAAAGTCTCACATGTAGCATATCGTACTTTGACATAACCCAGCTATAAAGCTCAGTTCTTCCCACACAGTTAGGTTCTCTATCCTAGTATGAGCACCATATACTAAACAAAACACGCAATTGAACTCATTTTTTAAAAGCACTCCTTCAACACATAATCATCTCTCCCCTTTTATAACAATTATTCATTTTAAACAGTATGTCATTCCACATTAACAATAGTCTCCTAGATGTGCCTTCCGACCCTACAAATTCCCACCCTACAACATCGCTCTCCCAAATACGTACTATATCAAACTTAGTTATAACTTACATCTTAGTTTTAACCAAACCTAGCATATTCACTTTTTGTTTCTTTTTTAGTTCTTTCACTATACTCAATTTTCTAACACCCCATAACTCCTTAATATTCCAAGAGCTAAAATTATTTTAAAACTTTTTTACATACCTTTTTGAAAATTTTGGGTCTGCATCTCCGTGCCTTTTCTTTCTACTTCGCTAATCTCCTCTTTTGAGCTAGTGCTTTATTCTGTCCATGAAGAATTGCCATTATATCATCTTCATCGTTGTACTGCACGGCTCCTGATTCAACAGCCAACTTCCACGCCCTCCTATTTTTCAGCATCTGCTCCTCCCGTTCCAAAGCCTTTCCATCACTGTTTTCCAGAATTCCAACGCTAATGTCCATGGCAAACCCAGTTCCGACACTGCCTCCATCAATCACCGCACCATTCAAGGTTAAATAGTCTTCCATAAAGTCTTCTCCATCTCTAACCAAACCAACTTGCAAGCCCACAACATTTTTTTCAGGCACTAAACAACTCACCGCCACATCCTTGTCGAACCCACCGTCCATGGAGGAATGCAGCCCTGCCATTGCCGGCCTTGAGCGGTACCCAGGCGATGACACAGACTCCATAGCATGGTGTCCCATCGGTTGCAGCTCACTCCCAGCATCCATCGCTACAGGCCCGATGGCCCCCTCACCTCCACCAACCATCTCTACTCGCCGGCTTGGAGCTCTCCCATGCTACGTGGAACAATTGCGCCGTCCAAAAGAGAGATCTCCCCTTCAATCTACTGTTGGACCGCGGTGCATAACTCAGGATGTGGAGCGGCTTCAACCCTTGCCCGACCCGGACTCACTAGCCCGCCTCCTCCAGTAGCATCAGCGTGCACTGGGCTTTTAATTAAGGAAATGAGGCCTAAGCTCCCTCCTTTGGCACAATTGTTACAGAAATTATTATTGGGCCTACTAAGGAGCCTGTTTTTTGTTTCTTTTTTTTCCAAGAAAACCTTTTCTTCAGTCCATCGGTATCATATCACAGCTAATTGTTTTTTCTTCTTCAGCATCATTAATAATCAAATATTATATCTTCCCTCTGAATCAGGATCAACCGTTTCCCTTGCTACACGAATTTGAATTGAATTGTAATTACTCAATCCATTCAAAATGTTCTCTGAAATTATTACTCTACCTTTATCCGTTTCTTCCTCCCTTGATACTGCCATCACCAACTCAACCACCGGATCTATGCTTTCCACCGGCGCTATGGCGCTCGAACTACTTGCAACCCTCTCGCATGTTTTCGGAAAACAAGGATAACCTACCTCTTCAAGCTTGCACTCCACTCCATAACTCTCATGAACAACCTCTTTAACCAAGACATCGAATCCACTAGTACCAATTGTGACGTGAATCCACTCGTTAATGATGTCCATGAAACAAGTATCAATTTGCACCCGTCCCACACTAAATGAAAGGCATGATTCTGTGGCTTTGTCACACCCAATAACTTCTCCCCATTGGCTTCCTATTATTTTGAACGTCTCTGTTGACCACGTATGCAAAGAAACACCAAAGCACTCTAACCGCAGCCTTCAAGTTTCACTATGATCCTCCTCATCTCATCTCCATGCGCTATGGAAAAATTGCAACAAGTTGTTTATTTTGAATGCGTAAGCTTCTTCTGCACTCAAGACACTATCAAAAGTCAAGAGTATTTTGTACGCTCCTAGTTTTCGTACTTGCACAACTTGAGACAAATTCTTCCCAATCATGGACTTCAAAGAAGTAAAGTCAATAGCCTTTATCGTCCCACCTATTAGACTCCTCTGTAATCAGTCCAGATTTTCTTTTGTCACTAAAATTTTCATCTTCTTTGTCCACCCATTGCCATGTGGATCTTTTTTTTTTCCATCCTTCCTCAGCTCTTTCACATTCTTCTATGAAAACCTTCAGCTTTCCTCATGTTGAGGTTGGAGCTTAACAATATTTTGGATGTCATCTGCCTCATTATGTCTCTTACTATTCTCCACTTCATTCGTACGTTGATACTTAGCTTCTCCTACTGAAATAACATTTTCTTGTAATCTCATTCTATTCATCTTTGTAATAGTTTTCATAGCGCCACCCTTCGTTGTATACCGGATGAATGTAAAAACGTATATATTACTATTTTTTTTGTTTTCGTAAAAGATAGATATCATTTATACGTCCAGTCCAGTTGAATAAGTGGTACAACTCTCTCTTTAATATATTTTCAGGAAGATGATCTACAAAAATAGAGAAAAAATCATTTTTCAAATAACATTACTCTTTTTGATTCTAAATCTTCGAATCTCTACTAAAATGTCTAGTTCTATCCCTCTTAGTATTTTTCACCCCGCTCGCAACACTCTCAATCTAAAATAATATAATTAAATGTTCTATATTTTATTTTATTTTTTCGTGTTTTTTTTTGTTTCAACAAGCATCCACAGAGGTTTTTTTAGAGATGGAATATCAGTGGTAAGGTGGTGTGTTTTTTTTATGGATGCTATTTTTTTTAGTTATGAAATCTTACCTTGGATTTAAGAAATTATAAAATTAATAAAGGATTCTAATTTTAAAATTGTGTGAATTTTGTAATTACACAAATTAAACTTTTTGTTTTGGGTTAAAATTTAGTAGAATATAATTTTGAGAATGAGATCTATATATTTAAAAAATAAAATAAAAACATCAACTCTCCACATTATTGTGACCATTCACACAAAGGAAAAATACCGTCAATTCTTTGCATTATTTGAAAGGTAAAAATTTAGGTACACTTAACTTCATGTGAAATTAATAGTTGAGAATTATTAGTTGATTTGACTAAATTTTTATCTAATTGTTTTCGACTATCAACTTCAGATGAAAAATTGTACCGAAATTTTCACCTATTTAAAAATACTACCACAATCTCATTAATAAAAATAAAAAGTTCGTGGTATGGCCGTATACGGAATATTTGTAGCTTCCGGTTGGCAGGGGAGAGAGAGATGGGGGATGTGGAGAAGGTGAAGGAGGAGGCTATGCAGATATTGGGAGCGTCAGAGGTTTTACCTAAACTGGTGGTTTTCGATCTCGATTACACTCTCTGGCCTTTCTACTGGTACCTACCTACTCGCTGCACCCACCCTTGTTATTTCTTTTTTTATTTCTATCATTGATTGATTTTCATTTTCAGTGAGTGCCGGTCGAAGCGCGAGATGCCTTCTCTGTATCCTCATGCCACTGGCATCTTGCTCGCTCTCAAACAAAAAGGCATCCATCTTGCCATTGCTTCTAGATCCCCCACTCCTCACATCGCTTCTTCTTTCCTTAACAAACTCAACCTTAATTCCATCTTTGTTGCCCAGGTCCCTTCTCTCTCTTTCTCTCTCTCTTTTCCATTCATTACATGCGTCCTTCTATTCAATTCTTGTTATCTTCTTTTTTATTGTTCAGGAGATATTTTCAAGTTGGACCCACAAAACAGATCATTTCCAGAAAATTCATTCCACAACTGGGGTTCCCTTCAACTCTATGCTCTTTTTTGATGATGAGAATAGGAACATCCAAGCGGTAATCAAATAAAAACCATGTTATTATTGTTTCTGCTGTTGTTGTTGTTGTTCAATGTTAGCTTTCTGAAAATTTTCCAGCTGAGTTGTAAGAGTGGTATGATTGGGATCATAGGTATCAAAGATGGGAGTGACAAGCATCTTGGTTGGGAATGGGGTCAACCTTGGAGCACTAAGAGAAGGGCTTACAAGATTCTCTCAAAACTGGAATGCATCTCAGAAGAACAAGCAGAGATGGTTGGACAAGTACTCTAAGAAGCCAGATACTTCCAACAGTTGAAATCTCCCATAATTCATAAAACCCAAATATGTTGTATCAATCACTCCCAATCTAGGGAGTACTTTTAATGGTGAAATCTAGATTTTAGTATCTCCAAACAGAAATGTCCTATATTGTTGATGAAATAGAATAGTAAACTGAAGTTGTGTGGATTGAACCCCTTCTATGAAAAAAGGGTGAAATATTTTCAGCAGCGCAATTAAATTCATGAAAATGCAGGTGATTTGTGTTAGCTAACATTGGATATAATGCAACTTATGCTTAAATTCTCAATAAAAATTGATAATATCTTTAATATAATAAGTACAACAGAAGGTTTATCCATACATGCACAGCTTTCACCACTTAGCTGATATAAAACATCCCTGAACGCTACATCTGGAAAATAATGAAACAGCCGAAAACATGTGAACTAATCAAAAGAAAATCATATGCAGCTCATAATATGTGTTATAACTTGTGAGCTTCATGCACCATAGCTACTTGACTACACCTATTGCATCTTTCAGCAAAAGAGTTTTGTTTTGCAGATCATTTGACTACAGTGCACTTGAAGCCAATATAGAACTAAACATGCAAAATGTGAAGAGGAAGTTAGTCTTGATCAAGTATACCTTTTGGCATGTCTTCAGCAAGAAAACAAGTTACTTTTCTGGTTACACATGCCAACTGTTAACCTCTCTCAGTGGCGATCGTCCATCTAAATTTTCTTCAACTCTTTTAGTTCTGAGAGGAAAATGAAAACCATTTGCTTTATCAGAATCGTGCAGCTTGTCGCACAGTACCGAGTCCATGCCTGTTTCATTTTCATCTATGGAGGTGTTCAGTATATTTCCCAACTTCTCCATCAAGTGCATATCCTCACTAGACATCTCTCCAATCCTATCACAGACATCTTCAATATATAGCAACATACTGTCCCTTTCTGTTGTTAATTTCATGATTTCTTGGAGCAAATTTTCTCTCTCAAATTTGAGCTTTGTAATTATACCTTCCATGCTGTGCTGTTTATCAGACAATCTTTCAGTTTCCAACTTCATGGCTTCGAGAGACGCTTGAAGCTGCTTTGAATCTTGCTTTAAACATAAGAATGATTGTTCAGTGCGCAGAGAGTTCTCGAGCAAATTGGTCATTTCCAACTCTGATGTTACTATTTTCATGTTCCTCTCTTCAATTTCCTGTTTTGCCAGGGATTCTGCTTCCTTTAAGGCCTCATGAAGCACACTGACCTCAACCGAATTTTCCACCTGTTCTGAGAAAGCCAAGCACGCTGCACTTAACAAATCTTGCTCCATTGCTGAAGCTAGTTCCTGAAAGTGGTTGATAGTTTGATCCTTCTTGGCTATAATGTTCAAAATTATCTTTTTCTCTTGCTCTAGGGCATTTTCAGCAGCTAGTTGTGCAACAATTGCATCTTCTATTTCTTTTCTCATTGATTCTTGCTTCAAGCAAGCAAAGGCTATATCTTTTTGAAGATTATTTATGCAACAATCTCTTTCTTCTGAAATTTGGACTAGTTCCTTCTTCTCTTGCTTACATCTTTCTGCTTCCTCCGTTATCTCTGCATATTGCTTTTCCAATAAAGCTATCTGTTGCTGAAGATCTTCAGTTTTCCTCTCCTGATCCTTGACAATGCGGATAAGGTTTCCGTTTTCATGCTTAAGGAGTTCTTCATTCTCAGCCTGTGAAAGAAGGGAAGCTTCCATCTTTTCACAAGTTGCCTGAATTTCTTTGAAAGAAATGTCAAGGGCTTCGGCAGTTGACTTCCAATTCTGTAATTCACAATCTAATCGGGAGATCTCATCATTTTTATTGGCCACTTCAAGTTTCAGCATTTCTAGAGCCTCAAATGCGACACCCTTTTCATATTTTAGGGTGTTTTCCACCAGCAAGAGTTGCTCTTTCAAAACAAGCTGGCCTTCAGATGATTCGTCTAGCATTTTCTTCAGTCGTTCAAGCTCTTCCTCCAACGCTAAACATTCTCTTGCCATAGCCTTCTGTGAATCATCTTTCAATCTCATATGCTCTGTACTGAGACAAAGCAAATCTTCATTCTCACTGATACAAACTGCTTTATCAGTTTCTGCCAAAAATGATTTGGAGTCAGCCTCTGCAAGTTGTGATTTAAAGATCAAGAGTTCCATATGTTTCTCTTCAATTGCACAAAAACACTTTTCAAGTTCTGTTTGAAGCTCCCTTATTTCTTGTTCTTTGGTGTTCAGTGTAGACTTGAAAGTACTGATATCTGCTTCCATCTTTTCCGCTTGACAACTCCATTCTGATTCCTTAGACTTGAGCATCAAGGAACAGTTTTTATGCACCTCTTCCAACTTTTTGAGCTTGTTGCGGAGCTTAGATACCAAAGAATTTGCCCCAGCATTATGGATTTGAGCTTCTCTAAGTTCTTTGAGTAATTCTCCCAGTTCCTTATTATCTTGTTCAAGGCGAACAATTTTATGTTCCATTTCCCTCACCAGCATCTCCTTGTCCCCTAATGAACTTCTGAGCTGCACTATCTCTTCATTTCTCAGTATGTTCAATTGTTGTATCTCTGACTTTTTCTCTTCACACTGGGTAAAAACATTCTCGAAGTGAGACTTGAATTCGGAAATTTCAGCCTCCAGGAGTTTCCTCTTGCTTTCTTCACGAGATAATGCATGATTGCACATCTCTAAACGGGATTGGAGCCCCTCAGCAATTCTTGTTTGAGAATCCAAACTAATCTGCAAGGAAGATAACTGATCAATCAGTAGAGCTCTCTCCTTCTCCCACTCTTCTCTGCTTGATTGGAACTGAACTCGCAGCTGTTCGTGTGCTTCTTCGAGGTGTTTGAACTGTTCATTCCTCCACTTAATTTTGTCATGTGTGCTTATATTTTCTTCCTCCAATTGCAGAATCACATCATCTCTCCTCCTCAAAATTTTAGCTTCTCTAGCCTTCTCTTCTGCCTCCAAACACTTCTTCTCTGTAGCCGAAAGAAGTGTCTTGAGGCCCGAGATTTCCTTACTACTGGCACAAGCATTATGTTCCAGAAAAGTGTTTCTAGCATTTACTTCATCTAAATCCAATACCAGCTTTCTGTTATTTTCTTCCAATTGCACCATTCTCTCATTACAATCAGCTTGGATCTTCTTATTCTCTGCACTCAAATACACAATGTGTGTTTCTTTCTCGCGCAAACTAGACTTGAGATCTTCTTGAATCTTCTTCAGTTCAAATATCTCCTCGGAATTAAGAAGGAGTCGGCTAGCCTGTTTCTCACCCTGCTGCTTAGCTTCTTGAAGTTTACGAGAAGCTTCAAAGCAATCTTTCTTCAAACTCTCAACCAGCTGTGTTTTGATTCGGCATTCTTCCTTAAGCTTCTCCACCTGTTCTTTTGCTTCCTCTAACTCTCTCTGGACACCATCCATTCTCTTATCTTCCCTGATACAGTTAAACATTTAAACCTGGGAATTTCACAACAGCTTCATAGATAGGATAGGAAGATAGTAATAGATCTACAAGCTACAGAATCACCTGCAGCAGTATTTGTATTACTTCTGAGGTAGTTATTATTATAAGAGTCAGAAACTTTATAGACAGACTACGCTACCGTCGCTACGTGCACACCAAGATCAGCCACCAAAATCGGCCATCAGTATTTTTACATGTTAGAATAAAAATACACATTAAACATAAATTAAACCACATGTATTTATACATAAATACATTGGTAACTAATTTTAGTGATTGATTTTAGTGTGCAAATAACATTTTTGCTTTACGAAACATGATATTTTTATGAAATTTGAACAACATCATTTGTATACCAACATATGAAACAGACACGAAGAAAACAAAACAAAACGACTAGAATTTTGGTTGGAGAGGTTACCTTAGTTTAGATTTATTATTGAGAAAGAGCGAAGGGATTCTGTGGAGTTAATGGAACTGAAACTCACTGAGTTAAAATGCTGGATCTCAATCTGAAGCTGGTGAATGAAGATCTCTCACTTTGAAGTCACAGAGCGCGCACCAACGCTGCGTTCTTTAATTTTTGAATCTTGCTCTGTATCTACCCATTCCGGGCCAGGCCCACCTAATATAGATAGATTGGGCTGTCCGGCTTTTGGTTTCTTCTGGTTTTGGACATTGCGTACAACTGACATCAGCCCAAATAAATGAAAGTTCAAATTGACTGTTACCCACACATTTCAATTGAATTATAAAAGTGGCGAGGCTTTGTACCGATGGCCTATTTGTTGGCTTTATATAGTCACAGCTTTATATAGTCACATCCCATGTTTGATTCGCAGCTGTTGCTGAGTGTGATAGAACCTATTGTGTGTGTAAGTGTAGTGTAGGCCAGTGGGTAATACCTAAAATTGAGAGCTGTTTATCGATCAAAAAAATTATAAAAAAATATTTATTTCTGTTACAAAAATATTTTATTCATTAATGTACATAATAATTTAATATTTTATTAATTAAACATAAAAAATCTTATAATTTTTCTAAACAATTATTAATTTTGAGTTCAAATTTTAAGAAAAGAAAAAGTTCTCATAATAAAAACACATTCCAATTCTTTAACATTATAAAACTATTTAAATTTAAGACTATCGAAATTTCGTTGGAGAGATAATAGGGCATCTCTACAATGTTTTATAATGGGTTGTTTATTTGATCCAATATAAATTAAAAATAAAAATTAACTCACTTTTTATCCTAATTTCAAAAATTCCATTCAGTTTTATTTTAATTATAACCATCTAATCTCTAATTAAAATTTCTTCCAATTCTTTATTTGTGCACCGACAGCAACCCTCCAACCCAACTCTCACTACCTCCGACTGACCATCCGACCACCGCACCTCCATCGGCGCTGACCAGACCCCCACGGCTCACCCTCTAGCGTGCGCCTCTTTGGTCACCGGCAGCAGCCAGTGCGGTCGCCCCTTGTTTCCATCGCGGGTCACGCATGTGTTTCATCGGAGGGCCTCATCGTCGACGAGTTGCACATCGCAGGAGGCTGGATCGCAGCTCGCCTCAACGCCAGTACCGAGACTGCCGTATGCGCCCCCTGCGTCCTGCAGCCACCGTTCTGCGTCAGTCCCTTGAACCCGTGACAGTTGAAGGGGTCGAGCTCGTTGCTGTTACAGACCCCAAACACCTAACGTGGTCGACGATCTATCGGAGGCTACTGGTTGATTTCTTAATGTGATGATAACTGCTTCTCTTGCTATTAGTTTTACATGCAATGAATCTTACTGAAGTATCTGATTATTCATAAACTAATAAACAAGTAAACAATACATACAGAATAAAAACATTCTTCAAATGTAATACGTTGAATTGAAATTTTTTGTTGTGTACTTTCATCACCTGTGCTGCATAAGAAGCCAATGTACTCACTTTTCCTACTTTATCCATCTATGGTCTTCAATTATTGCCTTTGATTTCCACTTTTTTTTTTACTTGTATTCACTTTTTTCTTTGAACTCCACATTTGTATTCTGGAATAAAACTTGTCTTGTTTCTTAAAAATCTCAACTTCCAATTTGTATCCATATTTTCATGTAGCCACTTACAATATTCTTTTACACCTACCTCTTCGAAAACAAATTGTAAGGACATTTGCAGCCCAACAGTAATGCATCTCTCATTGACTCATGACTCACCAAATTGTCCATATAACATTGTATTTCTTCATTTGGTTCCTATAAATATCCACCAACACAAAATATATTTCTATCTGGTTTATACCAAATACAGTTCCACCATATCCATTTTCTGTCTTCTTCAGATTGTACTTCTCTCCTATATACACGACTTCTCACTTTTTTCACCTCATACCATTGGTTTACTATTGTTTTTACTTTTTTTCCACTCACTTCTCTATAAAATAATAATTTTATTCTCAAATATTTTCCTATTCCTACAATTCCAAACAGTCCACAAAATAGCAAAAGAATAACATAATCCATTTTTTTTTTACATATTGCACACATCACAATTGATCCAATCCTCAAGCCAAGTTCTAACATCATTTACTTCTACTTAACACACAAAACCCGCATTCAAGGCCATATACCACAATTTTGAGCAAAAAGAGCAATGAAGAAAAAGGTGATTTACCGACTCCTGCGCCTTCTCACACAAAACACAAGTCCCTTCACCTTGGCTTATGATTCCCTTCTTTATTAGTTTGTCCTTTGTATTTAACCCATCTGTTATCACAAACCATATGAGCATCTCAATTCTAGGTGGTACCAATCCTCTCCATAGATCATCAAAGACATACTTCATAGTTGGCTCCCCATATATTTTTCCTTCGGCTACATTGATGAATGATTTCACATTGTATCTTCCATCCGAGCTAAATCTCCATGAGGCATTATCCCTGTTACCTGCACATAAGAACACACTATCTAAAATGTTATTTAATTCTTCTATTTGTACTCTCTCCCTCTCAAAAAAATTCCTTTGCCATTGGAGACTCCACACCCATGATGAACCGATCCACACCCCACACTCATATATAGTGCTATTATTCTGATTTGAAACCGCAAATAGCCTTGGAAATTTATCTTGTAGTGATACATTCCCAATCCATATATCTTTCCACAACCTTGTTTCTTTACCATTTCTAATACATTTTCTCCATCCCTCCTTGCAAATTTCTCTGTACAACTCATTCTTCTTTTCAATGTTCACAATCTCCTTCCATGGACCATTAAATCTTTTATCATTGTGTTCTTCAACCGGCATGTTCTTGTCTATATCATAACAAGATCCAATTACTCTCTTTCACAGTGATTCATTTTCATTCGAGTACCTCCACTACCACTTAAACAACATGGCTGCATTTTTCATTTTTATATCCCCAACTCCAAGTCCTTCGTGCTCTCTAGACTTTTGAATAGTGCTCCATTTGATTGTTGGCATAAATTTCTTTTTTTTTTGTTTCCCCAGAAGAATCTCCTTTTTACCTGTATAATTTTATTTGCAATTTCTTTTGGCATCTTAAAGAGGCCAAGAAAATACATAAGCAAGCTATTTATCACCGATTTTATAATTACCAATCTCCCCACCTTTGTTAACAAACTCGACTTCCAGCTACTTAGCTTCCATTCTATCTTATCCAAGATCGGTTGCCACGTTGCAGCTCTTCTTGGACTTGCTCCCAATGGAATGCTAAGGTATGTAATAGGTAGTGTTCTTACCTCACAACTCATTGCCTCATTCAATCCTCTTATGTCCTCTTGTTTGCAATTCACCGGGATGATGATTGACTTTTGAAAGTTGATATTTAGCCCTGACATTAAGCCAAACCACTTCAGAATTCTTTTATGATTTCTCAGGACCCCAGGTTTAGGAGGACAGAAGAGAATAGTATCATCCGCAAACTAAAGGTACGAAAGCGATACCCCTCTTTTACCCACCACTAAACCATCTATCATCTGTACACTTAATGCTCGTTCCACCAGTTTATTTAGGACCTCAGCCACCAGGACAAATAAGAACGGTGATATCGGATCACCCTGTCTGAGTCCTCTTTCTATGCGGAACGGTTTAGTCGGGGAGCTATTTACCATGACTGACATGGTTGCTGTCTCCAACATTCCTTGTATCCATGCCCTCCACGTAACCCTAAACCCCATTCTCTGAAGCACATGATCAAGAAAATTCCACCTAACGGAATCATATACCGTTTTGAAATCTAATTTTACCACAACTCCTTCTTTATTTGTTTTTTTCAACCAAGACACTGTTTCACATGCTATAAGCGTCCCATTTAAAATCTGGCCTGCACAAATGTTGTTTGAGCCTCCCCAATTAACTCTTGCATGAGCGGTCTCAGCCTTGCTACCATCAATTTTGATATCACCTTATAAACGCACCTGACCATGCTTATTGGTCGAAGGTCATTTATCTCTTTTTCGCCTCTTGATTTTGTAGCCAATACCACCCATGTTACAATAAATGCATTGGAAAGTTTGTATTTTTTCTATAAAACTTTTTTTTAATTGGTAATTTTAACATATACCCTTAAAGTACATGTTAGCTAAATCGTATATTTCTCATGGTTCTAAAAACTGAACCGGACCGGCCGGTTCAACTGGAAAAACCGAGAACCGGTCACCTAACCGATCCGGGTAAGGTCAGAAATCGGCTGACAAAAAACCGATGAAAAAACCGGTCGAACCGGCGGTTAACCGGTGAACCGGGAGAACCGTCCGATTTTTTCACGGTTTATTAGTTTGAAAATTAAACTTCAAAACGGCGTCGTTTTGAAGGGAAAAAAAAAAGAAAAGGGCTATCTTCACTCTTCAGCCACGAACCCTAAATCG
>NC_029781.3:5273005-5305822 GCF_000817695.3 Arachis duranensis | reverse complement strand
AGGCCACAGCCACTCACCCTCTCACCCTCTTCAGCCACAGCCACTCAGTTTCTCTCACCCTCTCACCCTCCGACAGGCCACAGCCACTCATCGCCATCGCACCTCTCCTCCATCGCCGTCGCCCAGCTCCCCACCTCCACCGTCGTCGCCCAGCTCTCCACCTCGCCCAGCTCGCCAGTAATACTCTTCCTTCCACCTCGGTTCATGTATGCGGGCATGATTATGTTCATGGTTCTGTTCTTGTTCCTGTTCTTCTCTATCACAGAAAACATGTTGCTCTCTGTTCATGTTCCTTTCTGTTCATGACTTCATGTTTATCTTTGATGTTTCTGTTTAATTTTGATGCTTCAATTTTTTGCTGCTTAAATTGGGCTAAAGATGTTTCTGTTCATGGCTTGTCCCTCGAGCGCATCCCACCCCATTCCCCAGAATCTCCATTTTATCTGTTAACATTGGACACTGGATCCGACTTAATATGGATTTAACTGATTAAAATTCACACATGATAAGAGTCTTAAATCTTAATACAGTGTAACTTGGCGCACTAAAAATGGAGATTATAGCTATTCCTTGGTCAATATCTATATTATTGGTTATTTTTTGTGTACACCTAGAATAGTTAATATTAATACGATGTTGCATTTACTTACCTCTGAGACCATGTTGTTGAGTATTGCACCAATTACTTAAATTCGTTTGTGGCCTTGTCTGTTCTGTTTTGGTTTTATTCACTCTGTCCAAGACTTTTCAAAACAAGTAATGGAATTTTTTAACAACTTCACCCACCAATAATTGTGGCCATTTATTCATCTCACACTTCAAAAATAAATAAATAAATAAATAGAAATAAATAGTGCAATGTAACTTTGATTGCTTGAAGTTTATACGTTATACTAAACTAAGTTAAGATAGTTAAATAGTTTGTCGAAATTTATGTTATTTGATCCTGTTAATGTATTAAGAGGTTAATCATATTGTCTCATCAGGTGGTTTTTCTTTCAACAACTTGTGTCTTTTTCAATAATATTATCCTCAATTTGGAGTTGCTGTTTCATGAATTTTGCTGCTTCGTGAATCTTCAGTTGATTTCTGTGACTGTCAAGCTGCATGAAGTTGATTTCTTGTCTTTGACTTTCTTGTCTTTGATGTTTGAAGTTGTTTGTGAACCTCTAATCTTAAGTAATGGATAATTTATTATGTGAAATATTAAATTTTATTAAGTTATAAATTATTGAATTTTATTAAGTTTAATAATTTTATTTAATATTTAATTAAACCGGTTGAACTCCGGTTCAATCCCGGTCGAACCAGTGAACCATTGAACCAGTGACCTTACCGGTTTATTGACCGATCCGGTTCTCGCAACCTTGGTATTTCTTCATCAGTTGGGATTATTTCTAGCTTCTCCGCCTGCTTAGCTGTAATTCTTGGTAGGAGGCCATCTTCAATGTAAACTTCTGGCACCTCTTCTTGTGTATATAGCTCTTTAAAGAATCTCCGGGCAACATATCTCGTTTGAATCCGGTGTTGTTTGACGCATTTCTTGTTTGTAAGCAACCAAGCTCTGTATCTGAGTCCTTTTAAAGATTTGTTGAAGTAATTTAAATGCATATATGGTTCTCAAGTCGAGCGATGTACTCAATAAGTCGATCAATTAAATATCAGTTTGCTTTTGTCTTTGGGGATAATTCAATATAACCATGTTGCCTTAATATTAGATGTATGGTTGCTTTTGTCTTTGCTAATAATTCATGTTAAACATGATGTGATATGGTAAATCGAATGGTTATTTTAATATGCATTTGGATGGTTGGTTTTCATCATAGTAACTCCTATGTAGATTTTACTTTATTAATAGCTTGTTTGAATCAAGTGATGTTTGAGGGATGTCTTATTTTTTAAGTAACCAAATGTATATTTGATGTTTAAAACAAGCTCTGGACTCGAATATTCATTTCTAAATTGACATAAAACAAATGGTTACTTTAATATCTATCTGGATGGTTGATTTTCACTGCAGATATTGCTGTTTGGGTGTGCTAGAGTTTATGGAGAAAAGAAAATTCTTGCAACTAAACTTAAGGAATTTTAATTTCATCTGCTCGATTTGTCTGAAGAAAGGGATAAGTTTCTTGCAATTCTTTGATAAGGTTGTTTACAATTTAACTTGTTTAGTTGAAGATGTCGGAGGATTGTTCTTACAATTTTCAAAAGTTAAAGCAGAAGTTGAAGTTGACGGAGAAGAAGATGAAAAAATTAAAAAATCATGATCACAAGGATCTTGTTAATGATGAGTGGGATATTTTTGAGTGGTAGTTATGCTAAGTATTTTGTTTATATCTTCTATTTCAAATATGCATAGTAGTAGTAGGTAGTAACAAATAGCTATTAAATTGAAAAGTTCATCGCTTTAATCTTTCTACAATTTTGTATAGAAAACATAATAAGGTGGATTTTTCTTGTACCTGATTTCTTTCTTTTGGTTATCAAATGTGCAATCAATTTATATTTTTTATTTATTATCTTATTGAACATATATTGCAGGAATAAATTTTTTTTAACTATCGAATTACTACTAATTAAAAAGGAAAAAAATGATGTGGTTAATTTTTCCAAGACATGGTGAAATATAATTGGTCAATAACAATATATTTCCTGCTAAATGAAGATTAGAACATCATTGATTTAAAGAAAAAATCATTAGTGCATATGATAAATTGTGTAATAATGAGATTGTAGTGACATATATTTTATAATTTACTAATTTATAGTTTTAAAAAATAACTAACTTAAATAGGATCAAGCGTGTTAGTAAAATTTTAGTTTATAATAGACACCACACTCATAATATTTTTTAACAAAGTCTTTTAATCTAGAAAAATTATATTAAATCTAATCCAAATCAAACAAACAACCAAATTACAAGCAAATAACCATCGTCTTACCTAGTGAAATGAATATCCGGCCTATTTTAGTTTCTCTTTAAATTTTTTTTATATCAAGAGAAGGTAATAAATTAAAGGGTTAAGTATTTTTTTCGTCTCTAAGGTCTTGGGTCAAAATCAAAATTGTCCCCGACCCTTTTTCGTATTAAAATCATCATCAACGTTACAAAACGTTATAAAATTGTCCTTTTGTCTGTAAACGATATTTTTTGGACAATTTTACCCTTAAACAAAAAAACCCCTTCTTACCTCACCACTAACTTTTCTGTATCATCATCGCTACGCATCTCTCTTCTTTTTCCTCTCTCTTTTCTCTTCGTCATCACCATTGTCACAATAACCATCACACCTTCTTTCTTTCTAAATCACTATATGTCAACCACAAACTAAATTCAGCAACAGTAATAACCAAATTCAGCAATTTCAGTAAATTCAGCAACAGTAACAACAAAATAAATCAATAGCAACAACAACATCCACAAAATAAATGAACAAAAATTTTAAATTTAACAACAATTTTAGCAATCATCAATCGCAACTTCAGATTCAAAATCAACAACAAAAATTAAAAAAAAAAGAAATGATGGTTATTTTTTCAAAAATAAAAAAAATAAAAAAGGAAGAACGAATAGAGAAGGAAGAAAGTGATGGTGCGGGAACCAACTGCCATCAACCTCTGGCCACCGCCGCCTTCAGTGCGCCGGTTCCACCCTCCTTCTTCCTCCATTTCTTTTCTTCTTCCTCTTCCTTCCAACTGCCACCCACCATCGCCGTCCATCGAAAGCCAGCAGCCACTACAAGCGCCACCTCTCCCTTTCTCAGAACTTGATCCCAAACCCGCACCTTCCGATCTCCCGAAACTGCCGCCCACCACCTTTGATTTCTGGACAAGGATGAATTCGAAGGCCTCCCCATTGAACACCCCTCCTCCTATCATAATGCTTCCCACTCCAATTCCACTTCCTCTCTCACCCATCCCGACGCCATCTCGAATCAGACGGTGATAATCGCTCTGATGCAGAACTGCTGCGGTGCTTTGTCGTCTCCCCCAGAAACAAACATTCTTCTCAGTCCTTTCTCTCACTTACCTAAATTTTAGAGGAAAAAAAGAACAAAAATAAAAATTTTCTCATAATCGTGCTCCCATTCAGACCCAGATCGAGTTTCTTCAGCTGTTGAATCCTATTCCATCAAAGTTATAATCTTTTATGTGCTTCTAAATCATGGAGAGTAAACGGAAGGAAAAGTTTGGTTTTGATGATTTGGTGAGGGAGAGCAGGAGTCTGGAGAAAGAAAGAGAGAAATAGGAAAAGGGATTTTTTTTAAGGGCAAAATTGTCTGAAAAAAATTGTTTATGGACAAAAAGACGATTTTATAACGTTTTGTAACGTTGAGGATGGTTTTAATACGAAAAAGATTGGGGACGATTTTGATTTTGACCTAAAACCTTAGGGACGAAAAAAGTACTTAACCCTAAATTATACTACAAATGGTATACCCAAAATAATTATCCACTTTAGAATGAAAAGAACCATATGCAATCATAGTAAAATGAACATTCTACTAGTTTAAATGGTTTAAAGTATAGTACATGATGCAACTTAATCATTGATGTGGAAAAAAATCAATGAATAAGAGCAATATAAACAGCAATAATACTTATTGTATTAATCAATTACATGAATAAAAAGACATTACGGAACTATCCGAGTCTATTTGTAGCAATACATAAGTAAATTATTCATTGTATATTATCCTGCATTATTAATCAAGAATAGCACTATTCTAAAACTAATACAATAAAGTCATATTCAATTTGTAGTTCGGTAATGAGAGCACATTCCCTTGTTAATAAGAATTCCTTGTCTACTCAAGAGCATAATTTAGAGATGATCAATACTTACATTGGTAAATTCGATTGTCTTTGCTTTGCCTCCAAGATCAGCAGTTCGGTACTTTTCTTCTACAATTGTATTAAAGATGGCATTTTGAATTTGGTCCGCTTTATTATGAAAATTCAAATGGCGCAATATTGAAACACCACTCAACATTAAAGCAGTTGGATTTGCCATATTCTACACAAGCACAAAGTTTTATAGATTAGAACATGTTTATAACCACTACCACAAAAATAAATTGACAACAATTATTATTCACAATTTTGTTTTTCAAAAAAAGAGAAGATCAAATTAGTTTTATGAAATCACAAGGGCAAACTGATCTTGAGCACCTTCATGAAACATGCATTCAAATCTCATATTCTATAATAAGTTGATGATAATACCTCCTTCACCAATCTTGCAGCAGAAACATGTATGAAATGATGTCAGATGATAAGATTGTAACTTCTAGAATTTATCGATCAAAGTGCAAAATTTATCTTACTGTCAAACCCAAATTCTAACCTAAATTCCCAACTAAGCCAGCACAAAAGTCACTAATAATATTACTATAGAGGTTTGACATCACTAGATAGCAAAAAGAGTAGAATTTTTTACAAGTTGTAGATTATAAAAATAAATGAGAGTAATTCCATTTTCAATACTCAAAATGAATTTTCAAATACAATTACACTCTAAATCCAAATTCACAAATATACCATCATGCAGCCATTTTCAATGATAACTTCCTCATACTTTATCTCAGAGTACTCCTCTACAACCTCACGACTGTCCTAAAACAAAATTCAAAAATAGATGGTTATTATTAGATTCACAAATAAAATAAGATAGATATTTATAAGTAATTGGAAGATAATGATAGATCTTGAGGAAAAGACCTTTAGTCTTCTGTATAACATTGGCCTTGTGAATAGCAGATACCTGCGAGGATGACGCAAGCGCCTTCCTTGTTTGTGGCTGCAGGGACGTTGCAAGTGTTCGTGAACGGCGGTGGCGGTGGCTGTGGTTGATTCCGTCACAGAGAAAGGGCGAGTCGGGAGGGAGAAACATGCCGGCTGCGAGGGAATGGCTGCACGTCTAGGGAGTTGTAGGACGGCGGGAACGACGCACACAAATGGAGGGTGCTGCTGGGCGGTCGCCTTTGTAGACATTGGCGTCAGCCGAATCTGTGTCAGACGGCGGCTGGTGTGTGCTTTAGAGCGGCACCAGTGAATTAGGAGGAGACCGGCTGAAAAGGAGGTAACAACAAATAGAGAGAGGAAGGCAATTTTTAGGAGGGTTTAGATAACTGACAGAAATCCTTATTTCTTTTAGAGTAATACCCCAAATAGGTCCCCAAGAAATTTACCATCCGACAATTTTGTCCCCAACAAAATTTAAGTAAGATTTCGACCCTGAGGTTCTCAGATATCCCAAAATACGTCTCCAAAACCGTTTGATCCGGTTAAAGTGGTGACGTGTCAGGTTAACTGTGACATGTCACCTTTAGGACATTTTGGTCCCCATTCACACTGGACAAAACGACGTCGTATTGGAACCAAGGGTAAAACGACATCGTTTCGGGAAGGACAAATTCGTCCCCACTTAGACAGAGAATGCAAACGGCACCATTTTCATGTTGGGGACCTATTTGTCTTATAATAGTATCTTAGGGGACCTATTTGATCTATAATTCGTGATGTTAAAAGAAGCTATATTTACTTCAACGCAAACCTTAAAAACACATTGACATTGGTCTGTTCATTTATCAAAATGGTAACATAAACCTGAAAACCCAAACATGTTAACCACACAAATATTTGGCTTCAATAGCAACACAAACCAAATCAAGTCAAAAGAAGGTTTCTTTTCTTCAACATAAACTAAATGAAACCATTCTAAACAACATAACGTCTTCTTCCTCCAACATAACAAAAGGTGGTAACATAACTAAGACAACAACTTTCACACTAATTCTTAGAAGCATCATTTATTGAAAGACTGGTTCAACCCTCGTGTTTGAATGAATTTGAACAACTTAGATACTGTGCCACTGGTTGCAACTGATATTGTCTCAACACTAACACTCTCCAAATTTTTTACCCTAATTACTGTCTCTTTTAGACGTCTAAAAGAAAGGTGAGCTTGGAATAAACAGTATTATTATCTCCATGTTTCACACAAAATTTCAGTATTGCTGAAACATGGTGATAACAATACTATTTATTCCAAGCTCAGCTTTCTTTTAGACATCCAAAGGAGACAATAATTATGGCCAAGAATTCGGGGATTGTTAATGCTGAGACAATATCAGCTGCAACCAGTGGCACAGTATCTAAGTTGTTCAAATTCATTCCAACACGAGGGTTGAACCAGTCTTTCAAGAAATGATGCTTCTAAGAATAAGTGTGAAAGTTGTTGTCTTAATTATGTTACCACCTTTTGTTATGTTGGAGGAAGAAGACGTTATGTTATTTGGAATGGTTTCGTTTAGTTTGTGTTGAAGAAAATAAACCTTCTTTTGACTTGATTTGGTTTGGGTTGCTGTTGAAGCCAAATATTTGTGTGGTTAACATGTTTGGGTTCTTAGGTTTATGTTACCATTTTGATAAATGAGCAGACCAATGTCAATGTGTTTTTAAGGTTTGCGTTGAAGTAATTATAGCTTCTTTTAACATCACGAATTATAGGTCAAATAGGTCCCCTAAGATACTATTATAAGGCAAATAGGTTCCCACATGAAAATGGCGCCGTTTGCATTCTCTGTCTAAGTGGGGACGAATTTGTCCTCCCCAAAACAATGTCGTTTTGCCCCTGGTTCCAATATGACGTCGTTTTGTCCAGCGTGGATGGGGACTGAAATGTCCTAAAGGTGACATGTCACAGTTAACCTGACACGTCACCACTTTAATTGGATCAAATGGGTTTAGGGACGTATCTGGGGGATATTTGAGAACCTCAGGGTCAAAATCTTAATTAAATTTTGTAGAGGACAAAACTATCGGATGGTAAATTTCTTGGGGACCTATTTGAAGTATTACTCTTTCTTTTAAATTTCAAATTAAAAACTATTAGAAATTAATTAATTGATTATAATTTGATTTTAATTTTAATTTAACTCTCATATACACGTTATACACTACATACATTGATTCTTTATATTTTCTCTATTTAAAATAGGTCTTCAAAAGAAATTTCATTGAACACGTTTGTTTTCAATAAAATGTTTAATATGTATTATATAAATAAATTTTTAATCAATTTTATTATAAATTAATTAAGTTTTAAAAATAATTATAAGATAAATTAGTATTTTTAAATCTGTGCCATTTTACCATAATTTTTAGGAATTTATCTATGTCATTAAAATATAGCACTACGTTAAATTTCTTTATTAGTCGTTAAGTTAAAGTGATAAAATATGTTATTTATCTTACGACACAAAAATTAAAGATCGCAAAACATAATCAAATTTTGTCAAATATGATAAATTAAATAAATTTTTTTGTTGAGAATGTAAAACATAATATTTTGTTATTAGTTTATTTTATATTTAAATTATTTTTTAATTAACAAAATAAATAAAATATGTATTTGATTATTAAAAAAATAATGATATTATAGAAAAAACAAACGTAGTGGGATGATTCTAAATTTATTTAAAACAATGTAATCTGTAGACTAAGTTTTTTTAGAGTATATATCCATTTTAGTTATCAAAGAATTTTAAACCAAAATTTTAGTCTCCAACTAAAATTAATTATTCGATTGGTCTCTAACAATTAATTCACTCAATCACTTAGGTCATTAACTCCATCAACTCTAACGGAAGACAAAATGGTCCCTGAAAACTCTAACATGAGAAAAAATGATTCCTGCCAACTCTAACGAGGGACAAAATGATATCTGACCCTTTTATTCGAAAACGACACTGTTCTTCCCCAATTTTTATCATATCTCGTATACCCCTAACATTGATACTCTCCTTCTTCACCTTCACAGTCTTCTTTTCCATCTTTTTCTTCCTCCTCTTTAACACCAAGATTAAACCATGGTGTAATTGTTACACGTGTCGCACCTACCTCAACATGTCATGAACCACACACTTCCTAAATCTTTGTGACTTGTACATCCACCTCCTCTGCACTTCACCCACTAAAAGCATCCACTTCCACGTCTTTGATAACATCACCTCCAATTCCGACAACGTCCACGACATCCTCAAGACCAAGTCCCGCAACTACTCCAAGGGCACGCCTTTCTCCACTCTCCAGCAAGTAATATAAATTGTTGGACATTAGGACATCATGAGAAGATTCTTCTTCGACATCATATGCAAATTCTCATTTGAAATAGACACCGAGTGCTTCATTCCTTCTTTCCTGGAGTCCAAGTTGGCAGACAGCTTCAACCTCGCATCCAAGCTATTACAATTAGCAATGTCGTTGTTGCCGCTCATATGGAAACTGAAACGATTACTGAACATTGGTTCAGAGAAGAAGTTGAAAGAAACGATCGGAATGGTGGACAATGTGGTCATAGGGATGCTAGGACAGAGGAGGAGGGAGATGGCAACGACGATAACGAGTCTTAACAAATCAGTCTTGCTGTCTAGATTCATGGGATCCATCGAAGACGACAACTAGTTAAGAGATATAGGCATTAGTTTCCTGTGTATGAATTGGTTGAGAACAAGTTGAGGATTTTTTTCTTGTGAACATTAAATTTATAGAGTGTGCATTATGTAGTTTGAAGTTATAGTGTTAGACTGTTAGTATTATGCGAGATATGATGGAAATTGAGAGAGAACAGTGTCGTTTCTGAACAAAGGAGATCAGGGACTATTTTGTCCCCTGTTAGAGTTATTAGGGACTATTTTGTCCTCTGTTAGAATTAACGGAGTAAAGGACCTAAGACTGTATTTGGTTACAGAGACAGGGACACAGAGATACAGGATCGTGTTTGGCAGAAGAGATATGGACAGAGACAATGTGTCTAGAGACACTGAGTTAGTGTATTTTGTGTCCATCCTGACAGAAAGGAAACGAAGACATTAACAAAGGACACAACTTATTTTTTATTTTTTCTTTTATTATTCTTGTTAATTTTTTATAATTATATTTTTTGTTATTATATTTTTCATCTCAAATTTTTTGATTGAAAAAAAATGAGAATAAATTAGATTTTCATAATTTGTTCTAATTTATCACCAAACAAAATACAAGAACACAACTGTCCATCAGTGTCTTGTCCTGTCCTGTCCTATTCTCCGTGTCTTGTCCTATCCTATTCTCGAAAACAATCAATCGAGTAATTAATTTTAGTTGGGGGACTAAAGTGTCCAGTTTGAAATTCTTTGAGGACCAAAATGGGTATATACTCTTTTTTTATATGAAAATATTTTTTTGTTAGAAATGAGATTATTTGGTATAATTATAAGAAAATGAATTTTATCAATTTTTTAATAATTCAGAGAGTAAAGTGTGATCTTTTACCATTAATTTTATAAGTGGGACCAAAAATAAATACGAAAGAGGAAGTAATGAAGGGTTAGAGATCACACTTTACACTCTCAATTTTTTTTAACAATTGAGAGGATCTATTCCCATAATTAATAATTATAGATGGAAATAGATCCTTTCAATTATTAAAAAAATTGAAAGTGTAAAGTATAATCTTTAACTATTTATTGATCTCTCTCATATTTATTTTTGATCTTACTTATAAAATTAATGATAAAAGATACATTTTACTTCCTCAATTATTAAAAAAATTGAGAAAATCAAGTAAATTTTGTAGGTAAAAAATCTATACATAAAAACATGCTATAATACATGAAGACGTATTAAATACATAACTATATTCTAATCAATATTTGAAAACATATTGAATATTTTTAAAATATTATAATATATTTTAAATATTAATATTCAACTAAAATACCATCTCTACTTTCATGTTAAAAATAATTTCTGGTAATCTGTATATTAATAAAATAAAATAAATTAGCATCTTCCGACGGCTCACGTAGAGAGCTGAGTTTGTCACTTGCAGGCAACCCAAAATCTCAATTGTCAACCTGCGCACTGCGCACTCCTTCTCCTTCCCCGCGCATTTTAGCATCCGAACTTCTTCTTCTTACACTTGCGCCCTTTCTCTGCGAACTCTTCTTCTGTGCCAGCGAGGGGAGAGAGGGAAATTGAATTATGGATAAAACCTTTCTCTCTCCTTCAGCGAAGCGCTCCGTACCTGCTCTACCCGACTCGAACTCGTTTCCGCCAAACGGATCCTCCAAGCGCGCCAGGTCTTCGTCTAAGACTCAGCCACCGCCGCTCTCCGTGCCTCAGGGCCACGTCGCATTTCGCCTCCTCTGCCAGGCCTCCCGAATCGGCGGCGTCATCGGAAAGTCAGGTTCCGTCATCAAGAGCCTCCAGCAGTCCACTGGCACCAAGATCCGCATCGAGGACGCGCCGGCGGAGGTGCAGGACAGGCTCATAGTGGTCGTCGGCGAGGGGACAATTTCCGGGAGGGTTTCTCTAAGCGGCGGCGAGGCCGTCGAGGTTTCAAAGGCACAGGAAGCGCTCTTGAAGGTGTTTGATAGGATTCTAGAGGTTGCGGCGGAGACTGAGGGGATTGAGGTTGGGGATAGGGTTGTTTGCAGCCGGCTGGTGGCTGACGCGGCGCAGGTTGGTTCGGTGATTGGGAAGGGCGGGAAGATTGTGGATAAGATCAGGAAGGACACTGGGTGTAGAATAAGGGCTTTCACCGACAATTCGGCACCTTCCACTTCCTCTTCCGACGAAGTGATTGAGGTATGGATGTAACTTATTGAATGTCCAGTTTCTAGTTGCAAGTCACGAATTAGTGTAGCATTTTCAGGAGTAGGAATCTCAAAACTAGTCTTATTGAATGTCCTATTCTTGTTTAGCATCTTATCTGTTTTCGATAGGATGGTGACTTTTGAATTCTGAAGCTTGTGATTGGTCTGTTGTTGAATTGCTGAACCTGAAGGATTTGCATGTTACTTGGTTGCTAGTGTCTTGAGGGGGCTAGGGATAGTGGATTTTAGTTTCATGGCTTAGGAGTTGGTAACATCTTCCAACTGACCAAGCAAAGGGTATTTGAACATGGTAGATGAGATTTGGTTTGTTTATGTATTGCAAAGCGTTTGCTTTTAACAAATGCGGTGCTGTACAAACTGCAACTCATGAAATGACACATGAATCGAGAATGTTATGTCGTGTTGTGTGGTTGGATACCCATGAGTTTTTATTAATTGCTTAAATTTCTCTTTCTATCATCGGGGAACAACATCAATGCTGTTACTTCATTCCATTGTCGCGTAGTGAATAGTTCTGCTGTTTCCCTTTTATTCTGAGAAAACATTCTGATCTGTGGTAGATAGAAGGCAATGTGTCATCCGTTAAGAAGGCACTTCTTGCGGTTTCTCGCCGTCTTCAAGATTTTCCTCCTCCTGATAGAACAAAGATGATGGGAAGCAAACCATATGAAGTGGTTCAGGATGAAACTTTGGTTTCAGTTCCACATCATGAGACTTTAGCCGCAGTTCAACGCGAGAGTTTTACCGCAGTTCCGCATGAGACTTTCACCACAGCTCCTCGTGAGACTTTAAATGATCTTCATGTGGACCATCTTCTGCAGAGAAGCTCTTTGCTATCTTCTTTCTCCGGTTGGCGGTGTTATTGGAAAAGGTGGTGCTATTGTGAAAGCTCTTCAAAATGAGACAGGGGCAACTATAAGTATCGGTCCTCTAGTAGGCGAGTGTGAGGATCGAGTAATTACTGTCACTGCTTCAGAGGTATGTTAACTAATTTTTTTTTTGTCTTGTAGTTGTATGCGTGTCATTATTATTATTTGGTGATTAACTTTTTTAGTTGGCCGTTGGTGGCTTAATTTTTTTTTTTAACAGAATTCTGAGTCAAAATATTCCCCAGCACAGAAGGCTGTTGTGCTTGTTTACTCGAGGTCCATTGAAGCTGGTATTGAGAAAGGGCTAGACTCTGGATTCAAGGGGTCATCTGTTACTGCACGACTTTTGGTTCCATCGAACCAAGTTGGTTGTTTGTTGGGAAAAGGCGGTGTAATTGTTTCAGAAATGCGGAAGGCAACGGGGGCTTCCATTAGAATAATTGGTTCTGATCAGGCTCTAAAATGTTCATCAGATAATGATCAAGTCGTACAGGTCTGGACATGATTCTTTTCTTTATTTCATTTATAATTAAAATATGCTGAGGAATACCTTCTTCTCTGATAAATGTTATTTTCTGCATCTACAAACTCAAACAAGTCTTTCCCTCTTAATCTTGTGAAATTTGAAGACCTCAAGAACACTATTGTGGAATACATGCTTCAAAATATTTATAATTCATAGTTTAAACATGTAATTTCTTCTTGCTTGTTTGCTTCTTGATTCTGAAATCCTCCAAAAATATAACATGTTTTGCACTGCTTGAAAGCAAGCACTTAAGCCTATTTCACAAAACTTGCATTCTAATTCTATTCTTGCTACAAGAATTTTGCTCCAACAGCATACCCCAAGACAGTACTTCATAATTACTTCAGTGCAATGACAATGTAATACTGCTTCTGAATTCACCATTTCACCCTGCATAATTATTAGCATTTTATGTAAAATGATATATGAAAAGTAATTTATGAACAAATTATTCCATATTTGGATAAGTGGTAACAAAAATACTGTTCTATGTTTGCACTTGTTCCTAGAAAATTTGGTTGGAGACTTTTTCTTTTTGGTTTGTAGAATCTTGATTTTCAATTTCTCAAGAGTACGAAAAATAGCTTTTTGCGAAATGTCAAGTTGTACAACCAATTTGATTAAAAGTTTAAAACTGTTGTAATGACTTTTGATTACTGAAAATCTAAAAAACATCACAAGTAAAGCTATCAAAACAACCTTCAGAGGTGTTTTTGAAATAAAAAAAGCAGACCCCTAGAATTGAGTAGATATCAGCTCATATCTTAGATGTTTGAGTATTAATTAGTTACCGTATTTATATACTTCTTTTCTTTTCCCTAGATATCAGGAGAGTTTTCAAGTGTGCAAGATGCGTTGTACAATGCAACTGGTAGACTGAGAGATAATCTTATTATCAGTTCACAGAACAGTGCTGGAACAAGGAGTCAAAACTCTGTGCGAGCGGACTCCAGCCTTTCCTCTGCAAGAGCTGACACCAGCCTATCCTCTGCACGAGCTGATACCAGTCCGTATGGGCGATTAAGAGATACGGTTTCTCTTAGTGGCCAACCAGCTTTTGGCGTTTCTCCTTGTTTGACTAGACATACATTGTCTCAAAGTATTGATCATCATGCTCTTGCACATAATTTGGATCATAGTCTGGGTAGACATTCTTTGTCACAAAGCCTTGATCATCATGCTCTTCCATATAATTTAGATCATAGTATGGGTAGACATGTGTCACAAAGCCTCGATCGTCATGCTCTTGTGCAGAATTTAGATCATAGTCTGAGTAGACATAGTTTGTCACAAAGCCTTGATGATCATGCTTTTGCACAAAATTTAGATCATAGTCTGGGTAGACATAATTTGTCACAAAGCATTGATCATCATGCTTTAGCACAGAATTTAGATTATAGTCTAGGTAGGCATGGTTTGTCGCAAGGCAATGATCATCATGCTCTTTCGTGGAATGTAGACCATCCTTCTTCCCCAGGGTTATGGGCACCATCGGTATATCTCTTTCTCTTGGCTAGTTGGCTTACCTTCACAAGTTATTAGTTATTTATATTAAATTTGGCTGCAGACAGTGGCTGGCATAAATTCAAGGGGAATTAATGATCTTAGTTGGGGAATGACATCTCGAAAAGGAGGCTTGGAACTTGTCAGGTAGTTTGTTCACATTCATGACAAATTATCCTGGTTTCAAAGCAAATGTATATTTTATTAAAACAAACTGCAGTTCTTCTTAGCATCACAAGTTCCAATATTTCAATAACATAAAGTGCTATTTATGGTGTTATATGATGGGTTATGGATGTCTGTGGTGTAAACCTTCTTAAACTTTGTCAAATCATGGACTTGAATGAAATTACTTCTTTGCACTAAAGAGTTTGTTATTTAGTATGAATTCTGCTGCACTATCTGTGCAATGTTTATGTAGCTGTGTGTGTTACCTCTCTTGCAACTCTACTTATACCTGCAGTCTTAGAATTCAATAATATTCAGTAGTTCTGTGTCGTGCATAATACTATTTCATTTGATGTTACTCCTTAGTTCGTCGTTGGTTTGCTCTTTCATTTCAAATCCTGCTTTGGAATGAATTTATAACTTAACTAGAACTTGGTTTCTGATTGTGGTGGACACAGTTGAGCTAGAAGATGCCACAAAACTTATATTTTACTTATTTTTTTTTTTTTGGTCCTCAGTGGAAGTAAATCTGCTATTGTGACTAGTACAACTGTGGAAATTGTGGTTCCTGATGATACTATTGACTCTGTTTATGGGGAAAATGGTAGCAATTTGGCTCGTCTAAGACAGGTACGTAATTGGTCATGTTCATATACACATTCGATACTTTGATGCTGAACTTAGTGTTAGGTTTTTCACAAAAGAACATTTAAACAATTATTCTGAAACCTATGTATTTATATTTTAAGCCTTGCTCCTGCAACAAAGGCCTTGTCAAAGTAATTATTTTCAGCAATTTCATTGCTGCAAGATGATTGATTCCATAGTTTTCAATCCATAATATATACTTAAGCTTTCACCAACAAACAAATCTTCATATATGAACCTATACATTAAACAACATTCATTAATATATACTTGCATGGCACTTTTTCAATTCTCATATAAACTGGGGAAGTTGGACATGCCACTCATGCTACATTATATAAGAAAAAGAACCTACATATGCTGAATCAGATCTCACATTCATGTTAAAAGGTCTCTAGAATATAGTAGAACACTATGGAAAAAGTATGCAAAAAGAAGGTACTCTTTCAGACTATCACAACTAAAATTGTTAAATATAATTTATATATAAAAAAAAATATCATAACCAAAAATAACATAGAAATGTATTGCAAAGCTCTGGCTAAAAGATTTGATATTGGGAAGCATTAATTCGTTTTGCCCTAGAGTAAAGTTTGACCAAACAGTAAGATTGTTGCCATGTGCCCTTGTATCAGAGGGTGATATTGGAAATAGCCTCTCTGGCTTTCCGGGGCATGATTTGGTACATCTACCCTTCTCAAGCCTCATAGGTGGAGCCTTGAACATTGGACCAACCCTTCCTAATTTGTCTTCCCCCGTGTCTTTTTTCTACTTTCATTTGGATATATGGAATTGCTATAATAAAATATTGAACTGCTAACAAAGATATTATGAAGCCTTGATTTTTCCTGTGTCTTTCAAAACATAAAAGTTATTGCCATCAACAGATTTCAGGCGCTAAGGTTGTCATACATGAACCTCGTCCTGGAACAAGTGACAGGACTATTGTAATATCCGGTACTCCTGATGAAACCCAAGCCGCACAGAGCCTTCTCCAAGCATTCATTCTCAGTGGATCATCATGACAATATCCTCTCACTCATGTCCCAATGTTCTCCTCGTAGATACTTTTTTTAGTAGTTTTAATTCCTTTCTTTTTCTTTTTTAAAGAAAATATATTTTGTATTTTAACTTACAGTTTTTCCCTAACCTGAAATCATGTATTATGCCGGTTTCCTGGCATTGTATCATTCATTCCTTATCATTCTCATCCTTGCTGAATTAATTCAGCCTAGGCTGTCTATTGAACTGTCAGTGTAGTTATTTTTCGTCAGTTACTTGATTCTTTCTTTGGTGCGTACCTTGGTAACAGCGAGGTTTTTTGAATTCAGTTTGGTCTGCCTTACACCATTTCCGGACTCAATTATTGATCTATATTTTTGGCCACTACTATTGAAACTATGTTTCTCCAATTCACTCTATGCAATGAACGTTTCTTATTTTCCAGGGAATTGTTCATAATTTGCATCCTTCTTGATTATCTCACAGTAAAAGTATATATTTATTAAAGTTCTGCATAAAGCTTTTGGCAATTAAAAAACAAAACAACAATTTCGAGGAGTGGGAAAATGAAACCATTTCTTTAACTCAATAGTAAAATCGAATGCTACACGGCAAAGGTAGCCGCAGCATTTCATACATACATGCATTGGTACAATGATACCTCATAATTTCTGAAGTCCCCCAACCTTCACAAATTGGTATATTACACAAATCATATACTAAGAAGACATTATTATTCTCAAGTCCCCAACTCTTAGGGAAAATGAGTTAATTTAATTGAAGAAGCAAACAAACAAGTGGATCAGTTGGCAGCAGCAGGGGTTGGATTAAGAGTGATTTCGACATTATCATGCACTCCTTGAAGCAGTAGTTCACCGTCGTATGTGAGCAATTTTCGCTTTTTAGCTGCTCTCAGTGTCCCAACAAGCGCCTCAAATATATTTGCACATTGGTCATCGTTAAATAGTGTCCCAAATGTAACCTTCACATCAACACAATGGAAGATGGAACAAAAAAAACACAACAGAGTGAAAGAAAAAGGCATCAGTGAAGTGTCTGCATCCTAATTACAATGATCTAATGATATAGATCCTATCCCATGAAACAAATCAGGATACATGGGTCTTTTTATTATTATCCGAATCTTCCCTGTTATTTTCATTTCCAGATACTAGGCTTAGATCCACAAAGATAGATTCCAAGTTCACATAATAGAGATTGAAACTAAAAAGGAGCATAATGAATAGTGAAGGTGGGAAGGAAAAGAGAGAATAAAAGTTTCATACCTTGTAAGAACCATCTGATTGGAGTGTGCCAAGCCTCTTGATCTCTTCCCTGAGGCGCCCAACCTCCTCTTCTACATTCATCCTTCAATGATTTATGGTTCCAACTTCCACTCTCTCTCCTCTTCTCTTCTCCTCAGATCACACCCACCTCAAGTTCTCAACAATACAAAATATCTTTCCCCTCAATCCATTTTATATAATAATTATAATATGCACTTGTATTACACTATTTATTATTTACTTATTTTACATTAGCAAAAATGAAGTTTTATAACTAACGTTGTATTACGATCAAAGTTCATTCAAACAACTTTTACATTATCATTATTAAAAGAAAGGACTTTATATATCCCATGGCATAATTAGGGTGAATTTTAGAGAGGAAATAAAAATTATTTTGCAATTAAAGGTGTATTAGAATAAAAATTTTAGGAGAGACTAAACTGAATTTCTATAATTATATGAGAAAAAAAAATTAAAGTTAGAGGCATTGTCCCCTTTTGCTTAATTAAGCTCCGCTTTATGTCATAATTCTATAGAAATTTAAGTTAAAATTGTTATATTATCTTGGAGAATTTCACAAATTTAATCTTAAAAATATAGTATGACAAGTTGGTTAGAATATTACTTAGGTTTAATTATTCTGTTAGTTGTTATAGTTTCACAAAATTTTTAATTAGGTCTTTATATTTTTTTTTAATTGAGTCACTGTACTAAATTATTTTTTTAATTAGATCCCTCTCAGTAGTAATTGACTTCATTATATAAAGACCCAACTAAAAAAAAATTAGTGCAAATACTCAAATAAAAGGAAAAAAAGTGTAGGGACTCAATTAAAAAAAAAACTTAGTGCAGGAATCCAATTAAAAAAAAATATAGGACCTAATTAAAAAATTCACGAAACTATAATAATCACCATAGGATAAAATTGTTTTAAATTTAATATTATCTATCTATAAATAATTTTACATTTTTATGCCACGAACTATACTATAGTATAGTCTCTCTATACCTATCTAAAAATTTTAAATTTGAGTTTTATTTTCTCCATACTCAAACTTTCTCCATACTCATCTAGAAATTCCATATTTGAATTTTACTCCTAATTTAAAAAAAAAATCATTTAGTATTTCTTTTTTTTACAATATACGCGTTTTCTAATTGTGTGATAGTATATATATAGGTTCGAAAACTTGGAAATTAATTTATATTTGATATCTAGATTTAATAAGCTTTTTCCCCACCTTAATATCAGAGTCAATAAGATTCCATCTAAAATTAAAGTACCAATACCAGGATACAATGTTTCCCATTTCTATGCTTTTTCCTTTCCTACACCCACTCTTCTTCAATTCTTCATTAGGGTTACCCAAAAGCTTCTAACTTTCTGTTTGGAAGCAGAGAAAATTTCACGACTTGGAGGAGAAACAAAAGAGAGAGCAGCTGCTGTTAGTTATGCTTGAGTAATGGACACTGCGAATCAGCAGAGGCTGCAAGCAAGAACCTTTGATGATGATGATGATGATGAAGCCCAACCGCAGCAACAACAGCAACAAAAAACTGTGCTTGTTCCCATGCAGGTGAATGGTGCGTTGAACCCTTTTGATGGAGGTTCTCACGAGGTGGAAGAAGCTTTCGTGAGTTCTGGGTTGTCTTCTACTGCTACTTCTGTTCAGCCAAGAACCAGTGAGCTCACCATTGCATTTGAAGGCGAGGTTTATGTTTTCCCAGCGGTTACCCCAGAAAAGGTCCATTTTTTATTTTTGTTGTTATGTGATCGATGCTCTTTTAATTTTATTCTCTCCCCATTGGTTGTTCAATGTTTGATTAGAAATTTTTGCTTGAGAATTGTTTCCCATAGATTAGGTGCCCTTGTTTTGAATTTGTGATGATAAACTTTTCTGTTTTTTTGGGAAGAAAGAACTCTTATTATATATGGTTCAGGTTGTGATTGCTGGGATACTTACATGCTATCATTAGTTTACATTGGATGCATCATGAAATTAATTTCGTTTCTTCAATAAAATTTCACTGCTTTTGTATTTTGTATTTTTAATTTTTGTTTTCCTGAACAAATAGGTGCAGGCTGTATTGTTACTCTTGGGAGCCCAGGAGATGCCCAGGATTGCTGCCAGCTCTGATTCTTCGTTGCAGCAGAATTGTCAGCAGATTATGGTGCTCTGTTTGGAAATTAATTTTCTTTCTTGGTGATTCCATCATTTCTTGTCTCTTAACATTTGTTGGGTTTTCTACTTTTCTTATATGTGCAGGGAATAAATGATGCTTCCCGCGGTTCAAAGGTTTCACGAAGAATTGAATCACTTGTAAGGTTCCGTGAAAAGCGAAAAGACCGATGCTTTGAGAAAAAAATCCGGTACACTTGCCGTAAAGAGGTTGCCCAGAGGTAGGGTGTGGGCTTTGGGAAATTGGATTAGATGGTTGGCATGTCCCTCCCCCCATACCCACTGCTTGTCTTGTATTTCAAATGGGTTTATTCCACTGCACTCTTTGACCTCTGGATATTGATGCTGTTGTTCTTCTTGAGATTGATTATATTTGAATCTCTAACAGGATGCATCGTAAGAATGGACAGTTTGCGTCACTGAAGGAAGGCTACAAATCTCCCGCTGAAAATTTCGATTCAAGCAATGGTGGAGGTGATACTTATTCACAGTCTATGTGAGTTGCAAGCTAAATCTCTGTGTTTTATTTTTAAAATTCACAATTTACATGTTGGAACTAATATGTTCTATTATTCTGTTCAACCTCTGCCATGATTTAGTGAACGTAGATGTCAGCATTGTGGAACTGGTGAGAAGTCAACTCCGGCTATGCGTCGAGGACCCTCTGGTCCAAGATCTCTGTGCAACGCCTGTGGTCTTATGTGGGCAAATAAGGTGAATAATATCCGTATATTAAGCTTGATTTGGATTTATGTTTCTTATTATTGATTGTAGCTAGTGCTGCCCTCCATAATAAGGTTTTGCATGCAATTAAGTATCTAATTTGTTGTTTTTTTCTTTTTATTTTTACAGTAACTAGATGCCATGTCTAAAGAGTAGTACTTTTGTGTACAATTATTTAAAAGAAGGTCTTTTTTGTCCACTTTTTGTCTCTGAAAGCTTGTCATGTTGCCACGAAGACTGTTAACATATAGTTGTCTATTTGATGTAACCATGGTTGAGGAGTTTATGAGGGAAACAAACAACTTTTCCGTAAGTGCTTTCAAGTTTAATTGGTGAATCCTTGATAGATGACAATAATGTGTATCCTCAGTAATTTTATCTTTTTACTTTTGGTGTAAAATTGATGAAAATTCTTTATGCTACCCACTGTCCTGATTTTAACCTGAACATGAAAATGTTTCTTCCATCCAACATTTATGCCTGTTGTTGTTATCAACTCATAACATGGAATTGCAATTGTTTGAAAGGTGTTTATTTTGCTTTTATGGATTGTCATGAGCATGCATGAATAATTTAATTGCATTTTCCCATGTCGCCGAATGCGATTACAGTAATCTTATCTATATCATGCTATTACTTATCATTAATTACATGCTTAATTGAACTGAAGGGAACTCTGAGAGATCTCAGCAAAGCATCAAGAATCACCTTTGAACAAAATGGACAGGTTCGTACTGGTGTTTTTATAATATTGCTACCTAACAATGTCTTGTCTTCCTGGTTTAGAAGATACTGCTGTAGCCTGTATAACGTTACAAATGATTCGAGTATATATTAGTTATAAATGAGTTTAATCTATGTGTTGAACCTATAATTTTGCTCCTAGTGATCACCTAATTCAGATTTTCTTATTATAATTAATTCTCAACAGAAGATTTTGGATTTTTAATTCTAATCATTTGTCTTTATCAACAGGATACATCAGCTGATATAAAACCTTCACCAACAGAACCAGAGAACTCTTCTCCTGACCAGAACGAGGATGTATGTTTCCATGGGATTGAACTAAACAAATTAATAAAGCTTTTCCTAATGTGGAAAATGCTACTCATTATTTATCAAATGTGCTCATATAGATTGAGTTCTTCTGCTTGCATGAGTGGAACATAGATAGTTGATTCTGTTCTATTGAACTGTCATTCATTATATTTACTCAATTTTATTTCTATCAGATCTGCCTAGAGGAAGCCAAACCTGTGCCAATAGATTCGAGACAGTCACCTGAGAGGAACAATGATCAGGTTCTAGAAGTTTTTCATCCCTCTATTACTCAGTGGAAGCTATGATTGTCTTATATGGTCATATGAGAAATTCCATTGACCAGATAACCGAAGGATGTGATACGAAGCTAAATTGGAGTATTTTGTCATCAAATTTAATTTTATGCTGTAGTCTTGAATATACTGAAAAATGTCAACTTTGGAATATTTGTCATCAAGTCGAATTCTCTGATTTACAGTATACAGTTGATACTGCGGAAGCAGTTACCAACGATTCATCTATCCAAATGGAGAATAATGCTCTCAGCATACATCAAGAGGTATTCTTTTGTTTGGAAAGAGTTTTGCGGTAATATTAGCTCCTAACATTTGGAAATTGGCAGTTTGTATGTAATATTTTTGATGGTTGCAGGATAATAAGCTTGAAGATTTTGCCGACGCTTCTGGGACAGAATTTGATATTCCTGCCTGTTTTGATGAGCAGGTACCTTTTTTCGTTTTTGATGACTTATCATGAATCATAATTCTTAGAACATGATGAGACCCTTGAAGGCTTGAATTGAAAGCCTGTGTGTGTGGATCAGTTAATTGTGTGAGCACACTTACAGGTTGACATTGACATTGATGATTCCAACATGAGGACTTACTGGCTATGAGAGTTGCCAATTATCCACACATGCATTTTCTGTGATACAACCTAATACGCTATGCTGCTTCAACTAACATACGACTTCTGGGATGGTTTGTGTTTTATAGACAAATTATTTCTGGAAGCAATGTGAATTATGACTGTAGAATTAGATTTTTAGGTTCTCTCTCTCTTTCTCTCTCATTTCTGTATATCCTATCAATACTGGATTCGATTTATATATTGTGAATAGTTCCGTTTTTGCCCTTAACTCTTCAAAATATAAGTGAATTTATTTTCTTTACCGTTTTATGAGGGAATACAAATATCGTATTAGACATCTACGTAGTTTGGATTTTGCATTATTGGATATTGGGAAGTTTGAATTACTATACTATATTCGGGCGGAACAGAATAGGGGTACACATTTATAAAGCTCTTTCGTCAAAGCTGGTTGGTGTTAACAAACAAATAATGGTGAATTTACCATTTGTTATGTCTCTTTTGTTGTCTACAATGATGAGTTTTTAAAAATGAGTAGAGATAAATTTTTTCGGTCTATAAGGCATTGTTTGTTTCTAAAAGACTGGAACTGAGATTGATAGGCTGTAATTTAGTATTGTGTTCGGTGCTTAGAAACTAGAATTAAAATTTTAGTTCCAAGACATAAAATTTCAGTTCTTTTAGTACTTACAAAAAGTGGAGACAAAGGAAATTAAAATTTTTGGGACTCAATACTTCAGAAAGTGTAGATAGAAGAGACTAAAATTTCTATAGACGAAAACTTTAATAACATTTTTTTAAAATATTTTTATTTAACTTTTCAAATTTTAAATCTACTTTTCAATTCTCATATTTATTTTAAACCAAACGTGATACTTACACATAACATAGTCTAATATATTTTATACCAAACACAATAAAACGATTTAATTTTGTCTGAGTCTCTCCCTTCTAAATGCAACTTAAGAGTTTGTGATGATTTGAATTTGGTTTGGACAAAGGAGTCGTAGTATGGTCTTAGTACATCGTCCGTAGTTCATACTTTTATACTCTAATACTTTTATACTCTAATCGTAGGACTAAATCTCTATATTGATCATTGAGATTTATGACTTTTAAAATTTAATATACTATTTCTTGAAATCTAGTTTTAGGCACCATATTGGTTCTTGAACCCTTTCTGGCATTGGATCAACAAATGGAATATTGAACTAGTTTTGATTTGCCACGTTAGACACATGGTTAAATGACACAATGAAAAAAGAAGAACCAAGTCTCATTTTTTCTTTGTTAGAGCTAAAATTAGATGCTTCAGAAATGTCTTATTTACCACGAACGATGTATTTTGGCTGAAAAAGATTATGGGAGTACTCTCCCTAACATGGATTCCAAGCTCAACACCAGCATCTCTTGTTTCACAATTAACAGTCACCGACTTCTATCACCAAATATCTTTTATCTCTGCAGGGTTTGGGGGGTTTCGTGCAGACATATACATTTGTTATTTTACTGAGAAGACTGCCTTCCTAATGCTCATTTTACACACAAATTCTCTAAGTGGTCAAACATGTTTCACTTTGAGGATACAGCTTGCGGTGGGGATTCACAGGTTGGGGTCACATCGTACTGTGAATCGTATGTACAAATAAAACTCCTTGCTTCAGATATCATTGTCTGAGTTTCTTCTTAAAAGTACCTAGTGAGATGGCGGCGTAGCCAGAGTTCATACATGACCATATGAAACGCATCTAGTCTAACTGGAGGTGTATTCCACTGGAAATGCTTCTGGACCTGAACCATAAACAGAAAATTAAAACTAGTGTGTTATCATCTTACAAGACGCCATGATTTATTTCAACGTATGAAATTTTTGTCTTAAATCACAAACATAAGTAGCTTCATGACGGATATGATTCCATAATTGCACCAACTATCAGCTAACTGATATTTTTAAAAACCAGAAACTGAAACTTATTACCTTTACTAAATTCTGATTCAATGTCACAAAATCTTTCTCAGATATATTTCTCAGAATGTCTTTGAGCTGATAAAGGTCACTTTCCTTCACTACTACAGAAAACTTCCTCCAATCCAGAATCTCATTAAAAGGCAAGTCATAATAGTTTGACATGATTACTGCAGATAGAGGACAAGAATTTCTGTTAGAACTTAGAAGATTGAATTCACAGAAGAGATGGGTAATCAGTGAGCAACAAAAGTCATGCAGATGTAGTTTACCCGGAACACAGCCATAATGGATTGAGTCCGCGATACGGCTGCTACCAACAGGACCGTGAGGGCACAAACAAAACTTGGATCTATAAAGTTTCTCCAAATAAACAATAGATCCAGTAGCATGACGGTCAATTCTGTTATTCTGAATGTCAAGTTCAGTATCATTGTCCCACACAGCTGCAAGTTCATCTTTCAATTTAGAATCAGAGCGACCAGCCCAGAAAGCAAGTATTTTCCTGCAGTATTTTCCGGATAGGAATTGGTATTAAAATTCATAAAGATGGCACAGTTTCAGGTGACTTAACTGAAAATTGTGTTTCTAACAAGCAAAAGAATTCGATTTTATGGTAAGAAAACAATTTCCACCTTCTCTTTATGTCATTTCCACCTGCAGGGTGAAGAAATGGCAGCTGAACTTGGGGGAGGGTAACATCTTTGTGTGGAATAAACAAACCGTCATAACTGGATGAACAAACCACCCGAATGGAATTTTTGACAAGATATGGAACCCCATTCGTAGCCTTGGCACCGATATCATGGCAAGTCACAAAAAAGTGATCAGCACCCAATGTTCTGTTCCAATAAGGATACTTGAACTTTAGGCTCTCCACATACTTCCCAACTTCATAAATCATAAGCTCATAAGTCAACCCCTGCATACTTCACATGCGCGCATTAGACTCTTATATTGAGAACTATGCTAGACACTAGGTTGTTGAATTCATGCGTAGTGCTATCTGCTAAGCATATTCCATATTCTATTATCTGTTGATAGTATTTGAATAATTTTATTCGGGCTTAGATATGTACAAATTAACAGTTCTCCTCAATGATTACGTGATTTGAGAAACAATTATGAGAATTGTGAAATTGTGAAAACAAGTGGCACCCAAAATCTTCCACAAATGCAAAATTGGCTTTATATGTATTAAGCAATTTCAACCTAAAAGTTGTGATTTGTGAACATTTGACATTTCAGCTATTTGCTATACAAGAATAACTAACTAAACATTGATTTGAATAAATAAAAACAGAAAATATATTGCACAATTGAACAGGTTTCTTGTTGCGAGATGTGAGTTAACCCCTGAGAATTATGCAAATCATTCTTGGAGGTGAAACTAGGGCATGCATACCTTGCCTCGCATTTTGTGGCAAGAAATAGGAATGAAGAAGAGGTGAGCTTGAAGAGGATCGGCAGTGAAGAAACGGCTTTCTTTGATGTTCTTGAAGAAATAACCTTCGCTGGAATATTTCCCGGTGAGCTTCCTCGGCGTGTGGAAATAGGTCTCAGGATCACCGTCAGGGTACACGAACACCTTCAACTCCTTCTCCATCTTCTCGTAGTCCAATTCGAATGCCTCCGGCGAGTGGAACACTCTAGAAGAATGCAACGTTACTCTGCGCGGCGCATCGAAATCGCGCTGTGCATCACCGAAAGAAGAGACAAAAAGGTCAAAAAATCAAAACGGTGAGCCAGAATTTGAGAGAGAGAGATAGAGAGAGACTTGGAGCTCGAGGTTGAAGAGTAGCTGTGCGGAGATGAAGACGCTCGTGAGGGTGTAAAGGAGGTAGAGGAGGATGCATGCGGTGGAGACGCAGAGGTATCGACAGCGAGGGTGGTTGCGGAATATTCCGGGAAAATTTGGGAAGGGAAATGAGTTTTCTCGAGAAAGTGGAGGTGGCGCCATGGAATTGGCGGGAAAATGAGGATTCTCGGAAGGTAGTTGAAACAGATTTCTTTTTCTCATGTCTTCTGCTTACTGATTTCGTAACTAACTACTAACGAGAAAGTAAACAAAACTTGTTTGGTGGGAAGATAGTAAACAAAACTAGTCAACGTCTCAAGTGGCTCCTCTTTTTAAAATTTTTCTAACTACCTCCTAACGATAAAATAAACAAAACCAGTCAACGTCTCAACTAGCTCTTAGCAAGTCAGCACTCAGCAGTGTGATGTGACTGTGAATGCCATGCATCAAGGTCCCGTGGGCCAATTCGTGACCCAAATTTAATGTCAATAAGGCCTGATCAGATAGATCATAACCAGAAAGCCCAACAAGGCAACAACATATATGTCATGACTCATGCCATGGTTGCAATATTGACTCCAAAAGAAAATAACAAGAAAAAATACTAGAAAAGAATATTAATGTTCCCCACATTAATAGAATGAGCTTATGTTTTCTTTCTTATTAGAGTCATAAACTCATAATATATCTCACACAAATATAAAAAAAATAATTCCCTTATGTTTAATACTTGTTTCGAAAATTATCTAAAATTTGGTTGTTTTTGCCTTGATCGTGAGGTCTAAATGTTTTTGAATAATTTGTCCAATATTTTTTTTGATGAGAATAAATTGTTCGAATTAATAAATAAGAGATTGAGAAATTTTATTGTAGTATCTTCGAGTTTTGTTTGAGTTATATTCTTCTTCTTTTTTTATCTTTGTCTCAAAGCGAATATTGATTATATTATCTCGGAGCAGGATCTCTCATCCGAGCATTTTCTTCCATGTTAATATACTTTTCGGCCTGCTCTTGTACCTCGCATAAAGAGGTCGGGTGCCTTTTCGATATGGAATGTGAAAATAGATTTTCTTTGAGACCATTGACTAATCCTATTATAACCGTTTTTATAGACAAAATTTAAATTTTCAAACATATTTTATTGAATCTTTCTATGTAAGTTCGGAGAGTTTCTCCGACTTCTTACTTGACCCCTAGGATGCTTGAAGCGTGTTTGATCTTGTCTTTATGAAAAGAGAATCGGGTAAAGAACTCCTTGCAAGGTCGTTGAAACAAATTACTGACTGGGATAGCAAACTGTCAAACCACTTCATTGTCACCTTGGTTACCGTCGTAGAAAAAACTTTGCAACGAGTTGTATCCAACGTATTAGCCAAGTATATTCGGCTTTTAAAGTTATTAAGATGGTGTCTCGGGTTGGTCGTTCTATCATAGACGTTCATGTCTGGATTTTTAAAGTTCGTGGGAACCTTAGCCCGCATGATGTTTTGCGTGAATGGATCTTCACCTCCAAACGGAGTTTCTTTCCGATCCGGATGAGGTCTCTGACCTCGAAGGTTGGCCTTTAATTTCTCGAGTTTTTCTTCCAGATCTCTTCGTTGTCGTACCTCCTTGTTTAGAGCTTGTTCAAATTCTCGTTGTCGCTTTAATTTCATCTCGAGCTGATCCAACCGCCTATGATGTCCGTGTACCAAACTTGTAAGTTTTGCCCGATTTTGGTTCACCATGTCCTTAGGTGGATGAATTTATGAGTTTATCCATCTGGGTTGAGGGTTTTGTGAAGTCCCTTCCCATTTGAGTCGTCCGCTCTATCTTGATGTGGAAGTATCACTATTGCACAATCGTTGTTGTGATATTCTGGTTCGGACTCGAATGTCGTATGTCCGTCTTCAGGTTGATCATCCGTCATGATTGAGTGTAGACTTCCATATCTCTGGCAATGACGCCAATGTTTTGACGTTTACCTAAAATTGGGTTGCTTTGGACTTGAACATGAGGTACAAATGCCTTTAGATGATTTGTCCGACGTCTTCTCTAACGAGAATGAATCCTTCCGAATTGTTTGTAAGCAGAGATGGGGGTAGTACCTGCAAAAGACTCTGATACTTAAGTTAGTATAGATTTTATGCAGGTTTTTAGTAAATTGGGTTCAAATTATATCTGAAGGTATCAATGTATTTATAAATATAGATGTAGAGTTAATAACTGTCTTTTAAAGTCGTTCCACCTTTGATGGTGGGTAGTTGTTCCCTTTTATTAGGGGAGTTATTAAAATCTCCTTTGTAGATGAGTAAGAGAGATCGTAAGAAATGATTACTTATTCAGCTAAGTAATTCCAAGTCTAACGTCATTATGACCAACTTTTATAAGATCAGGTTGGTGTTGACCTGACAAATGTCTGTAGATTAGGTTTTATTCACTTTAGGTCTAGCTGTATATTGAGTGAGGGTATGAACAATATTTTTTATAATAAATACTATTTTAATATTAATATTTTTTAACAATTAAATATGTATTTGATTAATTGGTTTATAAATAGTAATTTTGGAAAAAAAAAAAAACTGACTTTAAGACTTCTTCTTGAAATGATTATTACGGAGTCTGAGTTACCCATTTGGCCCCCGTGTCTGGTTCCGTTGGCGTATAATTGGAAAACAACCACTGCAGCAATTCCAGCAAGTAGTTGAAAGCCCCACACAGCTCACAAGGACCAATCACATCTTTACTTTACTCTCTGTTATTTGATCACCTCTTTCGTTTCAACTTCAATTTTTTGAAACACAAGAAGAGGAGAAGAGTAAGAGAGAAGAGAGGCACATTCACCAAGCCCTTCTTCTCCCCCATCCGCCTCTAAATCACAGAAACCCTAGCTAGGGTTCCTTCCTCTGCCCTTGCTGCTGCTTCTCTTCTCATTTACTGATCCAATCCAATCATGGCGGACGATGCCACCACAGCTCCTCCTCCATCATCTTCCGCCGCCACCGCGCCGCTCGGCTCCTCCGTGATCTCGCTCGTGAACCGCCTCCAGGACATCTTCTCCCGCGTCGGCAGTCAGTCCACCATCGACCTCCCTCAGGTGGCGGTGGTCGGCAGCCAGAGCAGTGGCAAGTCCAGCGTCCTGGAGGCCCTTGTCGGCCGCGACTTCCTCCCTCGCGGCAACGACATATGCACGCGCCGCCCGCTCGTTCTGCAGCTCGTTCAGACCAAGCGCAAGCCAGACGGCTCCGAGGAAGAGTACGGCGAGTTCCTACACTTGTCTGGGAAAAGGTTTTACGATTTCTCCGAGATTCGTAGGGAAATCCAGGTGAAAACTCGTATTTATTTTTTCATTTTTGCTTCATTTATAATCTCTGAGTTTTGTATTAGTAGCTGAAAGTGACAATTTGAAACGAGGTTTTAGGAGCGTAGCTTGAGATTTCTATGTTTGGATTTTTTACAGTGGCGTGGAGTTTTGATTTTCGCTTTTTCTGTCTGTAGTTTCAAATATCATGGTTTTTTAGTTTTTCATTCGGTGGTTGTGATCATTTTGTCATTGAAAGTTGTTGCTGTAGGGACTGATGATGAGGCACATTTTAAGTACACGAGCAAGAAATGAAGTTGCTGTTGAATTCTTAGGGATCACCCAAGAATAATAATATAACCTTGAAATTTTCTTCTTAATTTCTTCTTAATTCATAAATGAGGTACAAAGTTAAATGCATTTGATGTCTTGAAAACATAGAAAGAACTCTCATACTTTCCTGGTTTTGGGATTATGACTATGTTTACATCGATTATTTAGGATATATCATGATTGAACGATTAATCATAAGCTACATAAAATATTTTCTTAGTTTCTTACCTTAAGATTGCCAGCCATTTCTCCCAAAAGATGTACCTAAAGGAGAAATCTAACTCTATTGCAAATTAATTATGTTCAATATTACAGCTATTGGACATCTTATCGTGATGTTTATTTCGCATGTCTACATCAGAATAAAGCTCCCCTTAGGGACATGCATACTCAGTCATATTAACCATCATGGAACTAAGTTGAACCTGGATGCAAACAATTTGATAGTGATTCCCAACATTCATGTCTCTAGAGTGGATAAAATTGATGTTAAACTCTTGAATAAGCCATTCTTGTTTTGAGGCTTTATCTACTGATATTAAAGAAATGCAATATAATTAAATGTGAAATGACAGAATGAATTTTGAAAGATACTGTATTCTCACTAGTTGCTGTAGATTTATTGCTACAATATTGGCATCTAGTAGCATTCTTGGTCAAAGTTCCATTCATCCATTGGAACAGGTTTTCATGTTAATAAAGCTTGGAAATAGTCAAACTTTAGTTTTCCATTATTTGGATCTATATAGCATGCGATTTGCTCTTGAATCTTGATGATGTGTCGATAAGTTATACAATGTCCTAGTGTAGTCCTTTTTTCAATCTCACTGTTTACCTGTATATCCTTTCCCCCTTTGTCTAGGCTGAAACTGATAGGGAAGCAGGAGGGAACAAAGGTGTCTCTGACAAGCAGATTCGACTGAAGATTTTTTCACCAAATGTTCTTGATATCACGCTTGTTGATCTCCCTGGCATAACAAAGGTTCCTGTGGGTGACCAGCCTTCTGATATTGAAGCCCGAATCAGAACAATGATCATGTCATATATTAAAACCCCGACCTGTCTCATTCTGGCTGTCACTCCAGCAAATTCAGATTTGGCCAATTCAGATGCTCTTCAGATGGCGGGAGTTGCTGATCCTGAGGGTAGGCTATTACTTGCATGTGCTTAAATCAATAATCCTTTTTATGTGTCTTTGATTGGTTTTTGAATGTTTATTTCTCGGTTGCAGGTAATAGAACAATTGGCGTGATCACAAAGGTTCAGAATACTCTTATAGCTTACATTTGTATTTATGAAATGTGAATTTAGGTATGCTGTTGCCTCGTTCTGACATGTTAAGCATGCATTCTTGGAATGTAGTTGGATATCATGGACAGAGGTACTGATGCCCGGAATCTATTACTAGGAAAAGTTATTCCCCTCCGACTTGGTTATGTAGGTGTTGTAAATCGCAGTCAGGAGGTAATGTTATTTTCCTGCTGTGATGAAGGCATTGAACACTTAACATTCACATATGTTCTATTGGTTATTATGTTAGATTTGTGGTCACTAGGTACACTTATTGTGTATAAATAAATGAATACTTGATTAGCTTCAGGTCAACATTTAATGCTAAATTGTTTGTTTATTGTGTTATCAAATTAGGATATCTTAATGAACCGGAGTATAAAGGATGCTCTTGTTGCTGAAGAAAAGTTTTTCCGCAGCCGTCCTGTAAGGGAGTACCTCTAAGCAGTTATAAAGCATTCTTGATTATGTATTACCTACTAAGTTGTATCCATTTATGCTATTCATAGGTATACAGCGGGCTAGCTGATAGTTGTGGCGTTCCTCAACTAGCAAAAAAATTGAACCAGGTAGAGTAACAATGTTGAAAACACAAGTTGTATTTTATTTTGTACTTTGCTCTGCAGAATGCCAGCTTTATTTACCATTTTCAGCCTTCTTCATGAAGACTACACGATTGTCATCCGTCTGCTACCTTCCCCTACTTTATGTGACACTTCAAACATCTGGGATTTTTTTCCCTCTTTTCTTTATTGTATGGGAATTATGGATGAGTGAATATGGGAAAGACATAGAGCTTAATTCTTTCAAATCCTATAAAAGATCACATGGTGAATTTTTATATTACCTTTTGTTTTTGGACTGATACATGCCATTTGTGTATTTGCCTGCCCGTTATTTTTCAGATTCTAGCACAACATATCAAGGCTGTGCTACCAGGCCTGAGAGCACGCATAAGCACTTCACTAGTTGCTGTTGCAAAGGAGCACGCAAGCTATGGAGAAATCACCGAGTCTAAGGTATGTGCTTATACTGTATAGCGGATCTTGTTGTTTTAAAAAGCAGCATGTTTTTCTCTGTTTTGTTTCCTCTGGGTTTTTGCTTTAATTATGACTTTTCATCTCTGATAGGCTGGACAGGGTGCTCTTCTCCTGAATATTCTTTCAAAATACTCTGAAGGTATTTATTTAGCTTGTTCTCTCTCTCTCTCTCTCTCTCTCTCTCTCTCTCTCTCTCTCTCTCTCTCCCCATGTGTGTTGTGTGCGCATGCACATGCTTGCAAGCTTATGTATTTACTAATTCGTTAAAATTGTTATTTGTTATTCATTATTTGTTCGATTTTTCTCTTTGTAAAAACAGCTTTCTCATCCATGGTTGAGGGAAAGAATGAGGAGATGTCTACATCTGAGCTATCTGGTGGAGCACGAATTCATTACATTTTTCAATCTATCTTTGTGAGGAGTCTAGAGGTATTTATATGTGGCAGTGTTAAACAGTATAGCTGTTCTAATGCTAACATGTTTGCCTATGTTGCAGTTGATATTAATAATAAAGAAATCAGCAGATCTATGTTCGGTTTTTATATGGAGTGTTTGACCTTCCCACCTTCTGTTAACTCTGTCTATCACTTATTGGAATTCATGGATGGATGTTGGATACTCGACC
>NC_029781.3:5253050-5272981 GCF_000817695.3 Arachis duranensis | reverse complement strand
AACAAAAACCCAATCCAACCCAACCCCTTCTTTTATTTTATGCTATGTTATCATATATTATATTACTTATACGTTATTTATTGACTAATATTATCAAATATTTGCAAGTGTATATACTGTTTGACAATTAAACTAAGCAATTTCATTTTTCATCCAAATTCCGTTTGAACCTTGGCGTTGTAGATGTTAAATGATTCTTTTGCATGTAATTTTATAGCTGGAAAAATTACTTGGGTTAGGTTTCCATGTTTCCATCCAAAGTCGGGGAAACCATTAGTTTATTGTGAGCTCATTTATGGTGAAAATTGAGCAATAGGCAAAAATACCAGCACCGGCATCACAGGCTAGACTGTGCTGTTCTGTTCATTCCTTTGAGCCTTATTGTGTAACTTAATGTTTCTTGCAGGAGGTGGATCCATGTGAAGGCTTGACTGATGATGATATTCGTACTGCCATACAGAATGCAACTGGGCCTAAATCAGCATTATTTGTTCCTGAAGTAAGTCTTGTTGCCCCCCTCTCAGTTTTTTCCACCTACCCTTCTCTCTGAAAAATACCGAGGCAAATATATTTTATAATTTTCTCAGTTGATTTTTTCCCCCTAATCTTGTGCATCCAAATTCTAATCAGTTTCATAAAAAAAAATCCATATTCAAGAGCATATTTATATGTTATTTGTGTAAATAGGTGCCATTTGAAGTCCTTGTACGAAGGCAAATATCTCGTCTATTGGATCCTAGTCTTCAGTGTGCCAGGTTTATATATGATGAATTAATAAAGGTAGGGGTTAAAGTTTCACCATCTTTGCTGTCTCATTTACCAAGTATGTGCCTAAACAAATCTTTCTCTTCAGATCAGCCATCGGTGTATGGTTACTGAACTGCAGCGATTCCCTTTCTTGCGGAAGCGCATGGATGAAGTAATAGGGAACTTTTTACGGGAAGGCCTTGAACCCTCAGAAAACATGATTGGACACCTCATAGAAATGGAGGTATACTGAAATTTGAGTAGTTTGAAGTACGTGAATGTATGTATATTTTGTATGATTCATTCTCAAACTAAACTTGGTTACAGTGCCAAAATTTAACCGTGCAATGTTGACCTGTCTGTCTTGTTCAAAATTCAAAGTGATTTCAACTCCTAAGTTTGCTAAATTTATCTCATGTGAGTATGTGACAGAATCATACAATGCAAATAGATTTGGGAAGTGAATACTGATAGCTGTTGGCAGAATGAATTCATTTTGTGGAAATCAGCCTGCAAATTTTAGTTGATGGGATCAGGGTTTCAAAAATTTCATAACTGGGATGAGTTTTACCTCCCGCTTACTAGGCTGAGCATTGCTTGGGCCTTGATTAGCTGTGTTAAAACTTTGGTTCACTGGTGTATTATATATCATGAAATAAGTTTGAAAAATAGAAGAATCAAGTGGAAACCATTGACATGTCATGAATCAGTCAGGTCATTTGTGTTGATTGCAGTGGTGTTTCAATCATATGGAATATGCAATTTCCTTGCCCATAATCTCTTATTATACTACACAATTTTGCAGATGGATTATATAAACACCTCCCATCCAAATTTTATTGGTGGAAGTAAGGCATTAGAAATGGCAATGCAACATGGCAAGTCTTCTAGGGTACTACCTATTTCTAAGCCAAAGGTATACATGTTGCAGGCTTGAGTTCCAAATATTTCTTTGTTTTTCTTCATTAGAGAAATGATATTAATTTATGCCACCGTTTTATTTTGATTTAAAAATTTCATATGAATTTCCAATAGGATGGTCTGGATTCTGATAAGGGATCAGCCTCTGAAAGAAGTGTGAAGTCTCGAGGTATTCTTGCCAGACAGGCTAATGGGGTAGTTGCTGATCCGGTTTGTGATCATATCCTGTCAATTGACCAGAATTTTGTTTACGATTCTTATTTGAATGAGTATCTTATTTTGTCTTTCCAATTACAAATTTAAACCAGGGTGTTCGTGTTCCTTTGGATGCTGAAAAAGTTGTACCCTCTGGTAATTTACTTCTTGTATATATTGTTTGATATTATTAATCTTATTATATTCTTGCTTGTGCTTTCTGGTTATCCAATTTCAATAAAATATTTTTGATGCATTCATCAAGCTTCGTTTTTCTAAATTTTGAATTTTTGGAATTTATCAGGAAACCCTAGCGGATCAAGCTGGGGTATCTCATCCATTTTTGGCGGAGGTGACAGCCGTATGGCTGTGAAGGATAATACAGCCAGTAAACCACATATTGAACCAGTTAACAGCATGGAGCAATCATTTTCTATGATCTATTTGAGAGAGGTATATACATACGTGAACATTTATACTTAGTTTGAGCAAAATATTCCATGGGTATTAATCTTAATTTGCTTTGCTTTTGTAGCCACCTCCTGTATTGAGGCCATCTGAGAGCAATTCAGAGACAGAAACTATTGAAATTACAGTAATAAAGTTGCTTTTGAAATCATACTATGATATTGTCAGAAAAAATGTTGAGGATCTTGTCCCCAAAGCTATTATGCACTTCTTGGTAATTCATATCCTTCTTTTAGCTTTGCATATTGTTACAGTGATACATTTTGAACAAGTAGCCTTTTGTTATCAATGCTGAACTTCCAATATGCAATATACATAAACATATTGCCATATTAAGTCCATTTTGTCATCTGCTTGAAGTGACAATATGTCAGTATCTTCTATATGTGATTTATATCCTCTTACCAGTGGAAAATATTTGGAGTGCTCTCAGTAAGTTTAATCCAGGAGGTGTTTTGCGCTCCTAACTTGTAGGTAGCTTTATTCTTTTGCATAGTTAAAAGAGATATGAATAGTTTTTCATGAGTATTGAATTTAGGTATCTGAATGGTGTTGTTGACTAGTTGGAAGATTTTTTTTGGTGCCTGGAAGTTCTATTGGCATTTTTCAAAATAGTTGACAAAATAGTCCATGCTATTTATGTTGGAATGGTTGAGAATGAGTGATTTTTCACGCTGAATAATGCCAGGTAAACAACACCAAGAAAGAGCTGCACAATGTCTTCATTAAAAAGCTATACAGGTAAAGTAGTGGAAGAATTGCTGCTTGCAGATTCATTCTAAACTTGCATAAAATTCTTATACGTTGATTTTTGATTGTGCTTTGTATTTTACATTTGAAACAGAGACAACCTATTTGAAGAGATGTTGCAAGAACCTGATGAGATAGCCACGAAAAGGAAGCGCTGTCGAGACCTTCTCCGTGCTTATCAGCAGGCTTTTAAGGTGGGTCCTCTGAATGCTATATTCAGCATTTTGTTACCCCCACCCCCACAAACAGGCACACGCACTGCACACACACACATACAAAATTACTTCTTGATACATATTCTCCTATATTTATATTATTTAGCATTTCTACCATTATAACAATGGTTGAAAAGTATAATCCTTGCCTGATGACTGTATTTAATCTTGGTAGGACTTGGAAGAACTGCCTCTGGAAGCTGAAACAGTTGAAAGAGGATTCAGTTTGCCTGACACAACTGGTTTGCCTAAAATTCATGGGTTACCAACTTCATCAATGTATTCTACAAGCAGTTCTGGAGACTACTATGCGTCTCCTAAGAACCCCAAGTCTAAGAGGTCCTCCCATTCTGGGGAACTTCAATCACCGTTGCATGCTAATTCAGATTCCAATGGAAATGGAAGGCCATTCCCATCCGGGTTCTATCCTGCGGTTGATGCGTGAGCTATATCTAACCTTGCTCATTGTATTACTAAACTGAAGTGGTCTTGAATGTCGGTCACTGTTTTCGTTGCTTAAGTTCACTTTTGCCTCATAGCTTTGCGTCGTCACTATTTATTAGGCTCCAAAGAGAATAACACAGGAGCACGAGGTTCTTCACATTTTTGAAGGGTTGATTGCGTAGTAATATTGTATATTTTTTTTCCCCTGCGGTTGACCAGTCATCGTACCTAGCAATTTCGCAGTTCCGCAGTTTGTTTGGTAGTAATAGTAGGAAATATTAACTATGCGAATTGTCCACCGATATTGAATTTATTTATTTTTTTCATTAGATGCAGGGATTTCCGTTGTGAATTTTGTTACATTGATCGCCAAAAGGTTTGAACCTATATTTTTAATTTTTTATACGTAATGTTTAATTTAAACCTCTCTCTATCTACTAAACTTTTTATGGCTTTGATTTCCCGGTCATTGTGATCGTTACGGAAATTATTTAGATTGCTTTTGTTAATTTAATCGCTTTGTTGAATTTTTATTGTTGACTTGCTTTAGTTCACATTGTTCCAAGTAATGAAGTAAACAGAACTCTGGTAAGAAAATGTGCAGTAAAAATTTAGTAGGAATGGTCCTCCCTCCAGTTATTATGTGCCACAGTGCCACTCCCGCCATGCTGATATCAAAATTCCCGCTGAACATATGGGTTGTTATCTTACTTGTCTCACCCTATGATTTTACACCAAAATATAAATTTATTTTGTATATAAATAATTTTAAAATGATTCAAAAATATAATAAAAAAGTCAAGTTTTTTTAAAGGTGTTGAGTAAAAAGATGGAATTTAAAAGAACATTTTGAGGAGTTGAATTTTTCTTTAGTAAGAACTAAATTGATAAAAATGGATTTGGTTGAATTTGGAGTGTAAAGAGTGTCATTTAGTTAAAAAGAAATTAAATTACATGTTCTTTCACTAATGTCACATATCATGAGTATTTTTTTTATCCAAATATTTCTTTGTCATGGACACCCATAATAGAATTTTAGCTTAACTTGTGGAATCAATTTCTTCTGTTTCTAGCTAAAAAGACTTGACGTGATGAGAATATCTACAAAATTTTTTTGTCAACTACCTTATTTAGTAATAAGCTTTGGGATAAAAAGAATAGATTAAACATCACATTGTAACCATTGAACAATAGACTCCTTCTTAAAACAGCTTTACACTATAAAAGAATATCAAGCTACCTCTTTAGAGGACTTTTTTATTTTATTTTTTTCTGAAACTTGGAAGTTCATATTCACTTTGAGTGAACTACCAACCCGGCCCTGTCCATTTTCAAGAATGACAACGCGATCCTTCAAAATAAAATCGATCCACTTCGGTCCCTGTCCCCTAATTCCGTCACACAACGCGGTCCTTGTACGTTATTTTCCGGCGAGACTTGACGGAAAACGCTGAACTGTCATGTTTGAAGCGTGACTGTCACATGAGCTAGATGACGTGTTCATTCAGTGGCTAGGTGGACAAGTTCAAATGGACAGGGGTTAAATTATCCAACTCCTTCACCCTATAAACGACGTCGTTCGCGCGGAAATTAACGTTTCAGTTGCTTCTGAAACGTGGTGTTTCCATAAAACCTCATCCTCCAGCCATCACATTTTCAAGAAAACTCATCAGGAAGCATGAGCGTCGAGTTCCATTGATGAGAGTGGAAAAGAAGTTTTTAAAGAGGAAGGCAGAAGTGCTCTTAGCGTATTTGCAGGAAGTGTTGGTGCGCCGAAGAAGAAGAAGAAGTTCATTGCTCCACGATGCCGTTGTGGGGTGCATGCGATACTGTTTCTCTCTTCAACAGAGCTAAATCCTAACATGTTATTTTATGAATGTTCACACTTCAAAGTAATCTGAAATTTAATTTAAGTTTCTTTGATTTTAACTCCCTGTGACATCTTCTTAGCTGTGGGTATATTCTACAGAGTTGCAAATTTTTTGCATGGTTGGATAATTATGTTGCATTATTTGAAGAGTTACCCAAAAATTTTCCTTTTATGGAGGGTTGAAAGCTAGATCAAAGTCAGATACCCAATGCTGCTGTTGTTGATGCTGAAAAACTCAAGGAACTAGAGGGTAGAGTGACTAGGTTAGAGTTGGAAGCTAAAAATTGTAATACCAATAGTGGTACTAGCTGCGTTAATGTTAAAGTTACGGTTATTGCTTTTGTATTTAGAATTGTGATATCCAAGTTTGTTTAAGGCATTTGGCTAGCAGGAAACTTTATGTGATACTAGGTTTAAAGTGTATGTTATTAAATTTTTAATTTGTGTTACTAACTGCAGAAGTAGTATTTATTTCAGATGAGATAATGATTTGATTCAATGAAAATGGTCTGTTACTAATTTGATGCATTCTAGCAGCATGTAATTACACAAATTAATCAATGAAAAATGTTGGATAAAGAAACTAAAAAGATGCTTTATATAAAACATCACAAAACAACCAATCATGTCCTTGTTCAGCATAAGAAAGGGACAACATATAATCCTTTAACAATAAAAAGAAGGCCAACATGTAGCCTTAAACCCAAAACATCTTCCAATTCAGTTTAGTAGAGTTTCAAACTGACTTAAACATGCATACATACACTTTCAAATAAAGCAAAGCTTTTCCTAAATTTATAAACACCAACATTAAAATAATAACAAAAGGAGTTCAATTTGATATCATCTATCTCAACAGCAATGCAACAGACATTAAGTCTGTCTCGGAGGTCTAAACCCAGAGGTAGGAATGAACTTGAAAAGCCTTGCTGCAATCTCGGGACTCATTGCAGCCATGGTCTCAACAGAAATAACACTTTGTTGAAGAGGAACAGTAGCAGTTGTTGTCCTCGGATTCACATTCTGTTCAGTTGGAACATAGGGTTTGAGATCTGATGCTGCTTGAACAGGTGGTGGAGTAGATAGTCCAAATGAAGGTGGAGCCGATATAGGAGCAGTCAGGGGCCTAACAATAGGGTGTTTTCTTCTCTGGGCATGATTAAGGTTGGGGGTGGAGTTGGGTTGAGGGGGTGACTGATTCAGTTTGATAGTTTCTTTTGGAACCTGTAACAAAAATTAATGAGTTAAAAGGAACAAGCAGGTTAAACAACAGTGACAAATCACTATACCTCTTCTGCTTGGGATGCATTTTGTAAAAGGGGAATTTCATCTCTCTATTCCTGAGGGTCAGAATTACCCTTCCTGGGTAATGTCTTTGGAATTTTCTTCTTGTTCTTCTTTGCTTTTGTTTATCACAGTAACATAAACATGTTAGTATAGAGAGATTCAAATGTGTAACTTAAACAACAATAAGATATTACCAATGGATACATAGGTGGTGCGGGTTGTACATTATCATTGTTCAGATTAACATTAGAACTTCCATCCTATTCATATAAACAAGCTATGATGAGTGGTATTTTAAAATGAGACACATAAACCCTTCACAATTTTCAGATGTGACTCTTAAACCCCTAACAATTTATAAAGTGATCCAATTTGAATTCCAATTACCTGACCTCTGTTCTGGTTTGGGTCAAAGGGTACAATCTGCAACCGCTTTCCCTTAGCAGCTCTTCTCTCCTTCTTTGTCAATGGTTGCCAGTTTGAATCTTTTGGGTCATTCTTACAAGTCTTGTAGTAATGGCCAAGTTGTCCACACTTACTGCACGTCACTTCAAAAGTTTTCCTTGCTTTAGTTGCGTGCATCTCAGGTTCTACAGGATCTACCTTCCTCTTCATTTTGGAGCGATGAGCTAGTCTCTTAATGTTGGGTGGTTCCGTCTTTGGAGCATTACAAGGGGTCCAGTACTCCGCTGAATTAACTGTTTGATGCAATGCATGTTTTTTGCATTAATTGATTGCATGGTGAGCCATTTATGCACATGATTCTCTGATTTAAGATCAATTTTATACATTGCTGCAACAGCATGACAACAAGGCATTCCTAAAAACAAACACAATCCAGACATGCAATCCACAACATATAAGTATGAATTACATATCAATGTCACAGTAAGACAATAAATCAAAGTATAAATAAGGATGGATCAATAATCAAAATTACCAGTAAGTTGCCAAACATTACAAGTGCAGGTCCTCATCAGTACTCTTATCTTTAGTTTCATACCCAGCAACCTCATTGCTCATCTTCTTCTTTGTTAAAATTCCCTTTTTTGGAACCTTTTTCTTTTTTTTTCTTCCTCACTACTGCTATCATCTGTCTCAAATTCAGAAGGAGGAGACTTGTAAGGCTCATCCTCTGTTGTCTCATATCCATCATCAGATGATGATGACGACGGTGAATCCAGCACAACAGTCTCCCCAACCATATCTTCTTCAACTACTTCAGCCTTGTCCACATCGTGTTCAAAATAGATGTCTAGCTCATCAGTTTCCTTGTATCTCATCTTACCCTCCCTCATCTGATTAATTTCTATATCTCCTCTAATTGCATGAAGTCCATCTTTCATATTAGGTTCTTCCATATCAAGCCAAAACATCTGCTTATACTCCCGGTAACCCAATTCTTTAAATAATTCAACGAAGTCAAAGAAATTTACGTAATCCAAATCTAAAAAGGGAAACCTCTTCACTTTACCATCCAAGTAGCATAGAACACCCTCAGAGTTTCTGACAAAATTTTCTCTATGGTGAAACACAAGAATGACTATATATTCAGACATCTGCAATCAGATTTATTCAAGCCTTAATAAACTCTCCCTAACAATAAAAATGTTTACATGGGAATGATCATCACTACATTATTTAATTTTTACGAAAATGCACAAAGTTTAGGGTCATTTAAACTTTTTCATAACCAGGACCACAAAGCGTTGCAGACAACAATGGTGCGTTGTTAGAAGAAGAATCAAAATGTTGGACCACACAAAGTACAAGAGACAAATGCTATATAGAAAATCACTAACCTGAACTATGTGAAGCATCATTACATGATTTCGTCCAGCTCCGTCAACAACACCACTAAACTACTGTCAACTATGACGTCATCAGCATCCTTGTAAGCAGCAATATCAGCTCTTCCCTCTACCAACCCAACATCCACAGTGGTCTCGAGAAGTGAGGAAGCTTTAATCATAGGGTTTTCTTGTAAATGTGAAGGCTGGAGGATGAGGTTTTATGGAAACACAACGTTTCAGAAGCAAGTGAAACGTTAATTCCCACACGAACGACATTGTTTATAGGGTAAAGGAGTTGGACAATTTAGCCCCTGTCCATTTGAACTTGTTCACCTAGCCACTGAATGAACACGTCATCCAGCTCATGTGACTTGTCACGCTTCAAACGTGACAGCTCAGCGTTTTTCGTCAAGTCTCGCCAGAGAATAACGTACGGGGACTGCGTTGTGTGACGGAATTAAAGGACAGGGACCGAAGTGGATCAATTTTATTTTGAGGGGTCGCGTTGTCATTCTTGAAAATGGACAGAGATCAGTTGGTAGTTCTCTCTATTCATCTTCTCCTCTCTCCAAATCCTTCTCATTGTTCATCATTTTGTTCATCAACTTCATACATAAAATTAGCATTCAGGTGTTCTGCCAGAATATCCGACAGCAAGATTAATTAACCCTTGTCCATTCTAGAAGAGCTCATTCATCCTCATGTGACATTAATGAAGGTCTCAACACTTATTTTCCACCTCTATTTTCCATCATTAGTTCTTGTGTTGTTTTTTTGCCATTAATAAAAATGTTTTTCTCATAAGTATATTTATTCCAAATCTCTCATCTTAATCTATTTTTCACAAAACTCACTCGAATCACCATACTTGCACAATCCACTTGGTTATTACCATTCAAGTACCATGTTTGGATGATTTTGATGTCAACTTTAGAGTAATATTTTATATTTTAAGAGCAATTAATATGTATACACATTTTACTAGCTGATCTCTTTTTTTTACGGAAATTAAATTACTTTTGCATTTTGATATTTAAAATTAAGTGAAAAGATATTTCATATTTAAAAAACTTTAAGTCAGAATAATCTAAATGAAACAATCAATTTTATAATGCATTAAACATAAAAATATACCTATTCCTGAGTAGGATTGTACATTTTAAGTCCAAAATATGGTTAATTAGTTAAAAATTTATAATCACATTTTGGATAATCAATTTTTTAAAATAGCTTTAAAAATCATAACCATACTTAGTTGAATTTTAATTAACAACTCAAATTCTAAAAATCGGTTTTTAACAAACCAAATAATATTGTATAAAAGGTTAAAAACCAAAACCATACCTATTATTTTTGTAACACCCATAATGTCATTATACTCTTAATTCATCAATAAAATAGTACTATATAAATTAAAATTAATTTTTTAAAATATTCAAAATTAATTTTTGTTTCGAAGTTTACCTAGAACCAAGATGATTTAGGTCTTAACGTGAGGTCCAGATGCTTTTAGGTGAAAGATCTGACATCTTGTTCTGTAGGGGTAAAGTCGTCCGACTTATTCGTAAGAAGGTGGGGGATGGTACCTATAAGGGACTCTGATACTTAAGTTAGTAAATGTTTTAGACATATTTTTTAGTAGATTAGAGAGGTTGTTGATGTCTCATTTCTAGAGAATAAGAGAGATTACAAGAGTTAGTTACTTATTTACATAAGTAGGTTAGGCCATGTCGCTGCGTCCGACCTCTTATGAGGTCGGATTGATCGTAATATAGAATTGAGCATTATTCATAAAGTATTGATTGAGCTATATTCTTTTTGAGTTTGGCTAAATTGTAGGTTAGGATATGAGGATTTTTTATTTGAATAATAAATAAAATAAATGTAATAATTAATGAAATAAATAATTTCAAAAGTAATTACCGATTTAAATTCTCCTAGCTTATCTCGTTTACATTGTAAACGAGATGACATATATCTCGTTTACACTGTAAATGAGATGACATTCCATGCCTAAATCCTAAACCCTACACTGTAAACGAGATAAGGCTTGCCCGCGCCTATAAGAAGAAGTCGTTCACAGCATCATTTCGGGTCCCAGTTTGACTTTGTCAACCATTTTTTCCTCTCTTTTAACCATTTCTCACCCTATTTTAGACTCATATTGTGATGGCGCATCAGGCGGGAATGACGGAGACATCAACAGGATGAACGAGACGTTGCATTATGCTGGGGCAGCCGACTTTGAGGTTAGTTTTATTTTATTTGTTCAATCTAAGTATGCGGCCATGGTTAGGGTAGTCGCGAAGAACCAGAACGTAGTTTGCAGCTTTAGTAGTGGGTCTCTAAGAGGAACTTAGAGCTCTATTTCCTTGTGGTTATTAGTTTCGAATTGTGTTTTTCTTGTGTTAGATTGTTACCATTTATAACGTTTCAATTAGGGTTTGGTTAGTATGCAATATGTAATCTAGAAACGTGTGTAAGTTAGAAACATAGAAATATGTTCTTAAATAGAAGTAGATGTAAGTTACAAAGGAATATTTATTTAACTGTAATTTTTGGTATATAATAGTAAATTGACATATTTACGACACTAGAAGAAATTGTCATAAATAAAAAAAATTTATGGTTATTTGTTTATAAGACTGAACTTTTTTTTTTATTCTTCAGAGTCTAGGGCTGGTAATACATACACTATCCATGAGTACCCAATTCGGCCCAATTCGTAGGGTAGGGTGTGGTCCGGATAAGCCTGCGGGTAGGGTAGGATATGGGTTTAGGGTATATCCTACCCTACTTGTACCCCCTATATATAACATATTTTATAAAAATTATATGCATAGTTAAGGAGGTGAGAGTTGAACCCTTAACCTCTTTCATGTGCAACAAGTAAGCAACCACTAAGCTAGCTACTTACTTTGGTAATATATTCCATTTGTATATTTATGAAGTTAACATAAAATAAAAATTAAACAAAAATAAAAATCATATATAATTCATCATTCAGAAATCAGAAACCCTAAGAATCAGTGGGAGCGCCGTTTCTTCCCAAAGCCGTAAGCCTCAGTGCTTCACTGCAAGCCCCAACTCTCTTTGGGTCCTTCCTCGTTCCTCCATTACCGCAACTCTTTTTCCTCCTCTGTGCTCTCCTTGCAATGCCGCTGCTTCGTGCCCTTCTCTCCTCTCTATGCTGCTATTTCATGCTCTTCTTGGTATTTTTCAGCATGTTTATTTGTTCTTCATGTAATGTTTAGTTTTAGTTGGTTGGACATGAAAATTGGGGCTTTACTTTGGTTTGAATCTGTGACTTTGTTTCCCTACTAATTTATCCTTTTTAGCACACTTTTGGTCTTGATTGAAAATTTTCTCAAAGTGATCTTTGACTTGCAATATTTTAAGTTCTTTTTATAATTTATTTATTTATTAGGGATTTTGCTCCTTCTCTATATTTAAAAGATTATAATTCTAGTTCTAGGGTTTATGCTTTTTTTGTTTCTGTTGGTATTTTTTTTGGCTAGTTGGTTCCTCCTTCAACTTTATGCCCATGAGGCCATGATTGATTTTTCTTCATTTTTTTTAAATGAACTATGATGAATGTAACCGACTCCTTCGTTGATCTTTTTTTTCGTTTGAATATATTCATATTAAATTGGATTTTCGTATATTCCATTTGCTTGTTTATTGGTCCTTATCCATATCAATCTGACTTGTTTTAAGACAATAATTCTTGCAGTTTTTGTGCTTGTTCTGAATCTTAATGAGTTTTCATAATGCTTGAATTTTAATGTTAATTATTTATTTTACTGTTGTGTAGGAAATAATCGATAGTACCAACATGGATGTAGTAGTAGCTCAAGAACAACAAAAAGAAATTCTTGTTGAAGAAACTGCTAATTTTGTTCCGGACGAGTCTACCTCGGGTGAAAATAGAAACAAATTTTTATTGAAAAGTGTTTATTGGCAATACTTTGGTAGATATAAAGAGGGGGAATAGTGGAAGGTAAAGTGCAACCATTGTAAGTCTATTCTTGGTGTCAATCCAAGGAATGAGACTACAAATTTGAAGAAATATTTGCTCCATTATTGTAAGAGAATAAAATTAGCAAATTCAAGACAATCAACAATTGCTGAATCTCTTCAAAGACATGGAAAGAATAGTTCAGATGCTTTTATATTTGATGCATCTCACACAAGAAAATTGATTGCCAAGTCCATTTTTATGCATGAGTATCCTTTGTCATATGTGGATCATGTTGCAACAAAGAAAGTGTTTGTTTCAATGCAACCAACGTTTAAGATGTCAAGGCAAAACACAATCAAGAAGGATATCTTCGAAATATATGAAGTGGAGAAGCATAACATAAACAAGATGATGGATGCAAATGATAGTCGAGTAGCTATTACAACTGACATGTGGACTTCCAACCAGGAAAAAGGATACATGGTTGTTACAGTACACTACATTGATAGTTCATGAAATTTGCAAATGCGAGTATTGAGGTAATACCTTAAACTTATGCTCCTGCTCCGCATTCAAGTGAAGTTCTCTCTAATGCATTAATGAAAGTTTTGTTGGAGTGGAACTTAGATAGAAAATTATCAACTATTATATTGGATAATTGTTCTAGAAATGATGCTATGATTGATGTGTTGTTGGGACGTCTAGACTCAAATTATTTGTTGCTAGGGATAAGTTATTGCATATGCGTTGCCGTGCTCATATTTTAAACCTAATTGTGAAGGATGGTTTCAATTTAGTTAAAGAAAGTGTGGAAAAAATTTGTAATAGTGTGGTGTATTGGACTTCAACTAGTAAAAGACATGAAACCTTTGTGAGTTGGTGTAGTAAGTCAGGTGTTCCCTTTACAAAAAAATTATCTCTTGATTGTATGACTAGATGAAATTTTACTTATGTGATGTTAGAAACTGCATTGTTGTACAAAGATGTCTTTAAAGACTCCAATTATAAAAGTGTGCCAAGTAATGAGGAATGAAAACTTGTAAAAGAAATTTGTGGTAAATTAAAATTTTTGTATGATGTGACTCAGTTGTTTTCTGGAACTTAAGTTCCAACTGCCAACATTTACTTTAATAAAGTATGTGATATACATGTTAGATTAGAAAAAGGGCTATTTCTCTTAACCCAATTATTAGTAGCATGGCATGTATGATTAAGAGAAAGTTTGATAAGTACTGAAAAGAAATTCATGGCATTATGGGTGTTGCTGCAATTCTAGATCCTAGGTATAAGCTTGATGGGATTGAATATAAGTTTGCTAGGGTATGTGAAAATCCTAATGAATGCACAAGGAAAGTGAGAGAATCAAACAGGCATGTTATGAGTTACTTCATGAATATCAAAAGAATACATCTAATTTAAGCAATATGTCAGTAAAATCTACACAAGAGTTTAGGGTTAATGCAGATGAAGATGATGATGTTAGTTATCAATTGTATATTAGACAAAAGAAGAAGGAAAAAAGTTCATTTGTGAAGACGGAATTTGATCATTATGTAGAGGAAGATGTTCATCCTCTAACTCCTGATTTTGATATATTAGCTTGGTGGAAGATAAATGGAGTTAAGTTTCCAACTCTTCAAAAAATTGCAAGAGACATATTTGCCATTCTTATGTCTACTGTTGCTTCTGAGTCTTCTTTTAGCACAAGTGGCCACATAATTGCTAATCATCGTGGTAGTCTTCATGAAGATACGGTAGAAGCTCTTATGTGCAATCAAAATTGGTTGTGGGCAGAATATTATAAAAGAAGTTATTTATGTTTTCAATTTTTTAATTTGTTTAGAAATTATAATTGTATTAAAATTATATATAATAAAATTGTTGTATTTGATTTTTAGGTGAAAAATCTGATTATCAAACTGCAAATAAAGATGATGATGCATTTTTTAAACTGACGAAAGAATAACATTGTAAGAACTTGGAATAAGAAGAAATGTTTAAAGATATTTATCTTTGTTTATGTTATTTTAATTTTATTAAGAACTTAATAATTATGCTATTTGTAATTTTATGTTGAATTGTTTAGGACTTTATTGTTTTTAATTTTAATTTAAACTTAGTTTTTTATTTTATTAATATAACAATATGTATGCTTGTAATTTTATGTTGGATTTTTTAAAGATTTTATTGTTTTTAATTTTAATTTGAATTTAGTTGTTTATTTTTTTATTTTATTAATATGTATGAAATTTGAAATGATTGAGTTTTATATTTATTTTAAAAAAAATTAATATTTCTGCGGGTAAGGTAGGGTAGGGTAGGGTTTAGAACTTTAGGGTACGGGTAGGGTTAGGGTTGAGAGATTCTCAACCCGCGGGTAGGATATGGTAGAGTTATAATGAGATTTTTAACTCGCATGTAGGGTTAGAATAGGGTCCAAACCCTACCATACCCCTACCTTACCTATTGTCAACCCTAGATGAGACAGTTGTCTAACTGACGATGGTCTTGAGATATGGTGGGTGCTAGACAACTGTGCACTCTACCAACCCTCCAAATCTCCCTGAACACAACAAAACAGTATTGCTTCAGCCATATCTCAAACCTACTTAATATATCATACAAAAGTACTCAAAAGCACAATTAAAGTCGAACTTACCAGTATCTGAGGTTCTGCCGAAGGGCCACACGAAGCCTCCATTGACACCCATTTTCAGCTTGACGGCAATGGTACTTTAACCGGTTTGATTTGATAACTTGGTACTCAACACTCCTGCGAATACTGTAGTTCTTCACACCCTGAAGCACTGCCTATCGGCTTTTGAACCTGTGGCCGACCCGAAACTCTAGCCCGCTGTCTAGGTTGTAATCCTCTTCACCGGTGTCAGAAAACGGAGTCCTCTCATGTATGGCGCCCAAATCCAGACTGTGATAGTGACTTGGCACCGTCGATAGCGCCGAAATTGGGTGAGGTAAAGGTAGTACATGGCACGCCATAGTCTGGGCAGGCATCTCCGGCACAAACTCATCCTCATTGCTATCTTCGGAAGAATCACTGTCTGTGCTATCCACCACGTAATCTTCGCCCGACTCCTCCTCGCCCTACTCTGCCTCGTCCACTGGAATGGCGACACAAATGGGTGGTGGTGTGAGAGGTCGGTCGTCTTGTACATAGGTCGAGTGTACAGAATCACCACGACCACTATCTCCCACCTCGGCGGAAAGCTCCATTACCTGTTCCGTCATGATCCTCCCATGGATGTCGAACATCAGTCGCACATGTTTATCCCCTTGAAGTCGGAATAGTCGAAACCGAAATACTCCGTTACCCATGGGTGCCAGCAACCTGTACTCCACCCTTCCAATCTCCCTCACTGTTATACCACCGAGCTTGCTCAATATCAAACTCTTCAAATCCGACAACGTATTCACACTGAATTCGAAACAATATCGGATCCTCGTACTCAAATGTCATCCCGTTGTCGCCATTTCTCATACGACAATTGGGATAAACAAACATAACTATGTATACACTGTTACTGGCCACTGTACACTTGTTTTCGTGTGAAAAACGAGACCGAAAAAAGGATAGTGAATGTTTGTGAAAAATACCAAGAGTTACACATTATTTTATAGCCACAGCGAATTTGTCTTCTTTTATCTCGTTTATAGTGTAAACGAGATAGTCTTTTCATGTATCTCTGTCATGCTGACATGTGTAAACGAGATAAGTTAGGAAAATTTAAATCCGTAATTAATTTTAAAATTATTTATTTCGGTAATTATTATATTTATTTTATTTATTAAAATAAAAAATACCAAGATATGAACATTAAAATTAACATAGTATAAAATTGATTTTTTTTAAATAAGTAAAAAAAACAATTTAGAAATAAACAAAATTTTAAAAATAACCATTTTTGTGTGAAAAAACGGTTTTTACATGCAAAAATTGGATATTAGACCATTAAAAACTAATTTTTAGAATTTTTTTGTTAACTAAAATTCAAATAAATATGATTATGATTTTTAAAGCCATTTTAAAAAATTAACTACCCAAAACGTGGTTATAAATTTTTAACTAGTTAATAATATTTTGAATTTAAAATGTAGAGCCTTACTTTTTGCGTGTTCCGGAAGGTAAATTGAGGTTTTTTTGCGTTGTGACTGGTTAGAGTAAGAGTAGGACATATTTCTTCTCCTCCAGGAAACAAATTGATTTAAAGACCTCTTCTCTTCACATTTGGCAACAAATCCATTCAATTCTCTTTTATGGTTTGCAAACGTAACACCATGAGTAGTGACTGTTTCATTAGAGGTACGCATTCTTCATATTCTTCTGCGCATGTTAGTGACTGTTTAGCTAATTTAGTTTATTTACATCATCGGTAAGCAAAGGTTGGATGTCTAGAAACTTGAATCCAGATTAGTGCTTGAAACTCCCTTGCGATTGCTTAGCTTTATGCATTCAAATTGAGCATCTCGGCGGAGGACATCGTGGTGGTGGCTTGAGATCTGCGACTGGGAAGCGCTCGTAGGTCTTGCGAGGGAGGAGTGTGTGTTAGGTTCCGGAAAGGCCGGTGGACGTCGCGGATCACTTAGCAGCGGCGCGGGCAAGAGGAACAGAATCGGCGTGTTGGCTCGAGTAAGAAGTAGGGCTGGCAATGGGTATACCCTACCCTCCCCGCGGGTTGAAAATTTCATTAAAACTCTACCCTACCCTACCTGCGGGTTAAGAATCTCTCAACCATAATCCTACCCGCACTCTAAAATTCTAAACCCTACCCTACCCTACCCTACCCTACCCGTAGAAATATCAAATTTTTTTAAAGTAAATATAAAATTCAATTATTTCGAATTTTATACGCATTAATAACATAAAAAATAAAAAACTAATGCTCTAAATTACTAAATTAACTAACTAGTTTAGTGGTTGTTCACTTATTATAAGTTCTTGCATAAGAAAGGTTGTGGGTACACCCTAAACCCGTACCCTACCCTACCCGCAGGCATACCCGGACCGTACCCTACCCGTAGCAGGTAGCCTACCATATCCGAACGGGTTAGACCGGGTTGGGTACCCGCAGGTAGGGTATGAATTGCCAGCCCTAGTAAGAAGGGAGGTCTCGCTGCATAGCATCCGGGTCGGGTGGGTCTTTGGTAATTTCCGGGTCGGACTGGTCTATCAGCCTTGATGCGCGACCGAAGGAAAACAAATTTGAGCGAATCAAATTATTCTTCATTTCGCTACTCACAATCTCACATGAAACCAACCATTTATTTATTGGTGATAAACCCAATAATTTATTGGATATTTGTTATATATATATTTAATAGATGTGACTTGTGTATAGGACTGGTATTTGGAGCTGGATTTGCATTGGCAAACTGGGTTTTAGGTCCCAAACCTCCTACCGTTAATGTCACTGCACCACCACCTCCTGCCGATAATGTCACCGCAGCACCAGCATTGCAGCAGGTTGATGGCGATCCGTGCTCTTTTCGAGCTATCACCAAACTCTTAGATGTGTGTACAGCTTTCACTCTCCTTTTATGCAGCAGCAACAACAACAACATAATAATAATAATAGTAATGATGTTGATTTGGAATGTTACAGTGCATAAACAGCTCTAAGAATGAGAAGGCGATTAACAAGTGCCAGGTTTACATGGACAGGCTTGTAGCATGCAGAAAAGATCATCTTAGTAAGTTCATTAGAGCAGAGCCTTTGAGATCACAAATAACAATTAGGTGTTCGTTATTCTTGTCTATTACTTTCTCTAAGGTTTCGGAAAATTCAATTTGATTTTCCTACACATTTCTAAGACCATGTGTACACCTTCTCTAAAATTTGTTGTCATAATATGCTTAGCGTCAATTTGGTTAAATAATTTAATTCAATTTTCTTGAAAAAAGAATTTAAAATATAAAGACATATATTAAAAGCAGTTAATAATTAAGTTTTGTGTTTACATTTTTATTATAAAAGTAATTATCTTAAAATTATTGTAATAAATAGGAGGATAAAATAACTTTTAAAAAGAAAAGTCAAATTTTTTTAAAAGTTTTTGAATTCTTTTTTAAAAAATTAAAATATATTTAAAAAATTGTACCAAACATCGTTAATATGACTTTTTATACAACAAACAACAACAACAAACAACAACAAAGCCTTGTCCCACTAAGTGGGGTCGGCTACATGAATCAAGCGACGCCATTGTGCTCTGTCATGTATCATGTCTACAGAGAGACCGTTTACATGTAGATCTCGTTTGACCACCTCATGGATGGTCTTCTTAGGTCTTCCTCTGCCTTTCGCCCTTTGTCCATCTTCCATCTCATCCACCCTCCTGACTGGATGTTCTATCGGTCTTCTTCTCACATGTCCAAACCACCTGAGACGCGATTCAACCATCTTTTCCACAATGGGTGCTACTCCAACTTTCTCCCTTATATCTTCATTCCTTATTTTATCCAATCGCGTATGACCACTCATCCATCTCAACATCTTCATCTCTGCCACACTCAGCTTATGTTCGTGCTCCCCTTTAGCCGCCCAACACTCCGTACCATACAGCATAGCCGGTCTTATAGCGGTGCGATAGAATTTACCTTTAAGTTTTAAAGGCACTTTTTTGTCGCATATAAAACCAGATGCACTCTGCCATTTTGACCAACCTGCTTGGATCCTATGATTTACATCATGTTCAATCTCTCCATTATCCTGTATGATGCACCCAAGATACTTAAAACTTGTAACTTTTCGTAGGATGTTCTCTCCAATTTTCACCTCTATATTTGAGTTTTCCCTTCTCAAACTGAACTTACATTCCATATATTCCGTCTTGCTACGGCTTATGCGCAGACCATACACTTATAGCGCTTCTCTCCATAACTCCAACTTCTTATTTAAGTCTGCCCTTGACTCTACCATAAGAACGATATCATCGGCAAAAAGCATGCACCATGGCACAGGCTCTTGGATGTGCTCTGTGAGTACTTCCAAGACTAATGTGAAAAGGTATGGACTTAAGGATGATCCCTGGTGTAATCCTATACCAATAGGAAATTCCTCTGTCACACCACCTTGAGTCTTCACACTAGTTGTGGCCCCATCATACATGTCTTTAATTGCCCGAATATATGCGATCCTTACTCTCCTCTTTTCTAAAACCTTCCATAAGACCTCCCTTGGTACCCTATCATACGCTTTTTCCAAATCAATAAACACCATGTGTAGATCCCTTTTATTACTACGATACCTCTCCATCATCCTTCT
>NC_029781.3:5206728-5250731 GCF_000817695.3 Arachis duranensis | reverse complement strand
GTTTTATACCTAGTTGCGTCGTCTTCTGTTTGAAAACATTCGTTAATATTTCTTCAAGGCTAAAACCAGTCATAAGAATAGCATGATTTTCAGCAATCAGCACTATGCCGCCCAAATGGATCTAAAAAGCAAAATTCTGTTTTTGGCTTATGCTGTTTTTTACTTGCAAGTTTAGATGTGTCGTGTGAAATGTGATAATATTACTTGACGCTAAATGTTATTGATTTCCTTGCAGTGCATCAACAGCTATGGAAGCGATATTAGCAAGTGCCAGTTTTACATGGACAGGCTTGCAGAATGCAGAAAGAACAATGGTGCCCCAATGAGTGCTTGAACGTCCTCTTCATATGCTTTTCCCTGCAATGGAGAATAGCTTTGAGTTTGTATAAGTGCTCTAATATGTTTCGTTTTTCGAACTGCATGTGGTTTATTAAGTATATTCTTCATCAAATAATCCTAGTTGAAATACTTTACATATAGCTACATCTTGGTCGGAAATTTTACCTGGACTGCAATTTTTATGGTTTTATTGATGATTGGTTCATGCTGCCCATGTTTCTTGAGAGACGGATCCTTGTTATGGGGCTGCCATAATTTGAAATGCTTAGTGATGGTACTATACCATATGATGGCAGAATGGGATATTTTCCTTGTATGACTGTGTCATCCATAGGCATGGCAATTTTCCCACCAGTACAGACATCTGGGAAATTATATGTGTAGTTATTTTTAACCACAAAAATTTAATCTGTACAAAACAAATCTGTATAGTAGTGCTTCCCAAAATTTTCATTTTTAAAAGAATTCACAAAAGGTAAAAGTGAAGTTGTTTCTGGATGGCTGACACGTGTTAATATATGGTTTAAAAAAATCGGTTTATTTTATATAAATGATTTATTTAAAAAAACCGATTTGAATTGGACCAAGCAGTTACTTTTATTCCCTTGTTCTTCGTTTCGCACGTAAAATTCGTTCTCTTTCAATCCTTTTTTCAGAACTAATATGAAACTTTCATTTATTATTTCAAATGTATTTCTTAATTTATGTTTTTATTCATTCCTCTGTGAATGATGAAAATTATTTAATAAATACGTACATATTTATGTCATCACACCATTTTGATGTTCAGGATCATAAATACCAAGATAATTCATGGCAATTTCATGTGATGGATGACAAAAATGTAATTATAGTATAACGTAGACTAGTTGATAGCATGAGCATTGTTGAAATTTTGGCATGATCTCTTTCATATTTGTTATATGTCTCTTTAGTTGGTGATGTTATAGTTTATTGTGATGATATGATGATAGTTTAATGGTATGAGTTAAGTCCTTTTTATTTGGTTGAATTTTTTCTATCGCTATCATATTCTTGATGGCAATGTCAAAATAAATATTTTCATTAGTTGTTCTTTTTTTCTCTATTTTTGAATCAATTTTATTTTGAAAAAATTTATTAAAAATTTTTGTTGTAGACAAAGTTAATAATATTATGTTCAATTATTTAAGGAGACCAAATTAATATTTTGATTAGATACTTTTGTTTTATTGAAAATAAATTCTAATTTCATTAAAAAATAAATTCTAGTTGATAAGTAAAAACACAAAAACGTGCATGACAGTGAAATCATAATTTCTAGACAAAATAAATTATAGTCTTATTATCTTAAAAAAATAATTTATTTATAGAATAATATTGAAAAATCAACAATAATTTGCATGAAAATAGTTTATTAGTAAAATAAAAGTTAATTGATTGATTACCATAAAATTTAATTTAACGATAAATTTGCAATTGAACATATTTTTACAGCTTAATTTAAAATCTGTTTACAGCTTAATTTAAAAGCAACTGAAAATGTAAGTTATGGAAAATAAAACAAAACTCATCAAGAAAATAGAAACAGAGACACAAAAAAAGGACAGATGATATCATTTATGCCATTCCTATAAAAAAAACCGTGAATTTTGTTTCTTTTTCAGAATACTAAATTTTACTTTTTCAAACAATTTGTATACATATATTTGACAAAAATTAAATAAAAAAAAGTTTCAGATAAATTTAAAGAAAAATTGGTCAATATGAATGAAGAAAAAGAACATATCAAATTCATCTGTTAGGAATTTAGGAATAACACGTAGAAAGAATTTAAATTATTTTAAAAGTAGTTATTTGATCTATTCAAACCGGTTATTTTAAATAAATTATTTGTATAAAATAAATCGATTTTTTTTAAACTATACAGTAACACGTGTCAACGATCCAGAAGCAACTTCACCTGCAGTCGACTGCAGGTAAGTTTCTACCGTCCCCGTCTTATTGGGACTTATTGTCATCCCTACATCCAACAATAAATCAGACAAGTCGATTTGTCTTTTTTTAAAATAACAAATTCTTAACATTAAAATTCGATAGTACGTTTGTATTTGTTGTAAATAAAAAAAATTATATTGATCCTTTGGTGTTAAAAATATGAGATATCATGTCTTGAAAATGACATATTGATCTTCGTTTGATCTTGAGAGATATAAATATAATAGCAGACATCATAGTAAAGACCGCAATGAGGACTCTTTCTTCCCAAGTGGAGCTTCCATTGTCTTGGAAAGAATTTGAAAATAGTATTTAGCGGGACTGTCTTTCTTAAGCAGTTTCTTGTTTTTTTTCTCGTTCTTAGTTTTTGTTTATTTTCTTTTAAGTCACCAAAAAAAATAAAAAAATTTATATTGAAATGGGATCTTTTATTTTTTAAAAAAAATATTAATTAGATCTTTCCATTTGTATTTTATTTTTCTCTCTTTAAATAAATGGATCGTTCAATTTGATTAATATCAAATTATAAAAAATAACGTCATATCATCATATAAAAAAAACATCTGAACTTTTAATAAACAACATATTACACATATTTAATCAATATTAAAAAATTAGCCGAAATATTATGATTCAAGGAAATACAATCACCTCCAAATTTATGGCACATAGCAAGTTCGTATAACAAAAGTGAAACTGATATTAATATAACGAATGCCTATTGTTTTAAAAGGACCTTAGTAAGGTGGTTTGTTATATAGTTGTGAGAATCGAATTGATAATTAAATTGGTTAAATTATTAGTTTATTAATTTATTAATTTAATTGATAAGTTATTGATGAACTAATAAAATTAATTTTACGTAAATAAAAAATATAAAATAATAAAAAATTTAAACTAAAAATTTGAAATACAAGTTTCACTAATATTTTATGAAAAATTAAATTTTAAATTCTAAAAATAACTAACACAAAAATAAACATAAAATTAGTCTATACTATTAAATTTACAACTAAACTAATATTTAAAAAAAAATTAAATTTCAATAATTTATAATTAACAAATTATAATTTAGTTATTATTAAATAAGTATATAAAATTTTAGTATTTTTTATAATAAAAATATTTTAATTTTATTTTTATATTAAAGTAATTTTTTATTTTAATAACTAACTAATTAATTTATATTTATTATACTGTTATATATTATATGTATTATTGAAAAATAATATTCACAAATATCACATAATTATAAAAAAATAATTATATTATAATTAATAAATGAGGTTTATTAAATGAGGTTTTTTTCACTTTTGGTGCCTACATGTAAAGAACGACGCAAATTATGTGGGAGAAGTGGACAACACCACAATGCATAAAGGATCTTCGAAGAACAAAGAAAAAAATATTTGTACACCAAGGAAAAAAAACAAATCAAATTTAAAGGAAATGGATCAAAATATAATAAAAAATAATTTATATGAACTAAAAATCAGTCACTAATTGGTCATTAAATTAGTTATTAATTTATTTAATTTATTTTTAATATATATTATATAAATAATTAATTTAATAATTACTTTTTAATGTACACTTAACATGGTTAAAAAGTATAAACAACATACAACTCCCAATTTTTTGTTACCATGGAATTTACTGTTAATTTTTCTATCTTAATTAAAAATAGTCATATTATGTGTATATAAAAAATTATTTATTAAATTAGTCATTTATATAAAATATATTTTTAAATACAAAATACACATTAAATATAAGTTAAATAATATATATTTATATATAAATATATATTATTTGATTTCGTAGTTAATTTTTGTATATATATGATATTTTTTAATTAAAAAATAGTTTAGAGCATTATTTTGTTATTGTCAAGATTTTTATTTTAAAGTAGTTGTAGTTTCATTCTTGTGTTAATATTTTTTTGGTGATTATCTTTTTTTTGGTGACTTAAAAGAAAACAAACAACAACAAAAAAAGAAAATAAATAAATAAGAAACTGCTTAAAAAAGACCGTTTCGCTAAATATTATTCGCAAACTTTTTTCAAGGCAACGGAAGTTCCATTTGAGAAGGAGGGGTTCTCATTGCAGTTTTTGTCATAATAATTACTATTGTATTTATATCTCTCAAGATTAACCGGAAAATCAGAACGCCATTTCTAAGTCTTTTGTTAATATAAATATAAATAAATGTACAAAGTAGAAATCAGAAATTATTAATAAATACTTTTTTGGTTAACAGTAGAAACCAAAAATAAAATCCAAGATAACTAAAGCATCACCTGGAGGCACGGACTTAGAGGGGGTGAGTAGTGACTTTGGCTCCCCAAAAATTTTTAGAAACTATATTTATATATGGGATATATATTTAAAAAAATAAAAAATATTATATAATTTAATATTTTTATATGTATTTTTTTTATTATGTAATAAATTTATGTTTTAATTATTTAATTCACTAATAATTTTAACTTAACTAATTTAGTATCATACCTTCAAGTCTTTGTAACTTTCAAATTAGTTTTTATATAATCATCTCTATATTTATTTTTAAAAAAATCATTTGTTTATTTTATATTAACACATTTAAAATTTATATTATTATATTAATAATAACTTACGTAGTTATATTTTGGTAATCATATTATGTATTTTAGATATTCTTTTCTTATAAAAGTGTTACGGTAGGTAACCGGAGATTGATACGACGGATGGCGTTTGGCGGCCCAAGTGAGTGATGGAGGAAGACTCCGGATAGGTCCGCAACTCGGGAGACTCCGTCCGACTTGTGCCGCGTGTGAATGAGGGGGTGGTACCTGCAAAGACACTCCGATGCCTAAGTTAGCAAGAGTGTGAGCAGGTCTTAGAGAGTATTGGACTTAGAGATACCTGAGGGGTGTCAGTGTATTTATAGTGGTGAGCCAATAACCACCGTTGGTGTAGTGCCGTATCTTTAGGGTGGTAACCGTCCCTATTATCTTGGGGAGGTTAAGATATGGCTTTATGAGGCGGTTAGAGAGATTTTAGGGGCGGTTACTCATTTGAATGAGTGTTTATCTGCCAGCTAATCTTACATCCGACCTCTTCAGACCAAGTCGTGAACGACACCGACTTCTTATGTGAAAGGCGGCGCTTAACTAGGCTTTAATCCTTTGGATCAGGCCTTTTAATTGGACCTGGGCCTTTGCCTTGGGCCAGGGTATGAACAGTGCCCCTACTTGAGCCCAAATTTTCTTTAGAGTTTGGGTTCAAGTATTCAACTCGGGTGCGTAGTCGACTTGTTTGAAAGAACACGGATCTTGGAAACCGACGTGATTTTCGCGACTTTTGGTTTCTGACAGTTACGTCAATTCGAACGTCGTGTCCGTTGAGGGATCATTTAGGGATTGAGGGCTTTGGTAACGGTGCAGTCTCATTAATGACTGCCTCGCTTTTTACCATTATGCCCCTTAGCCTTTTTTATAAATACTTTCCCTCTCTTTCCATTTTCCGTTTCTGCAATCTTTCAAACTTCTCCTTATCTTGTTCGTACTGCATCCTTGCGTTCGAAGACTTTTGTTCCTCTCCAACCTCCATTTTCGGATAAAGGTTAGTTTTGCTTTCTCCATGTCATGCTTTATGTTTGCATGTTTTGTTTTGCGAGTAGATAGGTTGACCTGTAGATTCTAGTTTCGAATCTCTCTTCTTTAGTGGCCGTGTTTTTTGATTTTCTTTTTCTTTTTCCTTTTTGTAGGTTTTCTGCCACTTTTCTTTATATAAAAAATGGCTTCTGTAGACATTCTTTCTCAGTGGGTTGACGATACGGTTCTTGGGGAGGAACCGTTGGTCGACGCTGAGTTCACCACTCACCTTCGTACTCATCATAGGCTCTGTACTTCGGACGAGGACGAGCCCAAATATGAACTGATAGTCCCGGGTCCTGAAGACCAGGTCTGTTTTGGGAGGGTTAATGAGGCGGCCCCTCATTTTTTCTTCATGTATGAATGTATGATCACCCGTTTGGGGGTTTTTCTTCCTTTCTCAGATTTCGAGATATCCATTTTGCACCACTGTAAGGTTGCCCCTACTCAACTCCACCCCAATTCCTGGGGTTTTTTGAAGATTTATCAGTTTATAAGCCACGCTCTGGACTTCCCGACTTCCTTGAGAATCTTCTTTTATCTTTTCCATATGACTAAGCCCTTTAGTGGGCTAAACAACAAACAACAATGGGTATCCTTCCGAGCCATTCAAGGTCGGAGGATTTTCACCCTTTTTGACGAATCTTTCCACGACTTCAAAAACTTCTTTTTCAAAGTTCAAGCCGTAGAGGGTCACCACCCCTTTTTCCTGGACGAGCATTCCTCCCCTCGCTTTCCCCTTTACTGGCTGCCGGCCACCCCTTGTGAAAAGATTGGTCTAGATGACCTAGACGAGGTGGAGGCGGCCATCGTGGGGTTTTTCCGTGAAGCATGGGGGAGGGCCCCATACTTAGATACAAGAAAAATCCTTCAGGGGACGTCGACTTTTGTTCAATCTTGCATAGGTAGTGCATGCATTTCTTATTTCCGAGTTGTTTCCGCCGACGAGTATTTTTCCGACTTGTAACTTGGTTGTTTCTTTTGTAGATATGGCAAAAAAGAATGCTCAGGAGGCTTACCAAAGGGTCCAGGAGGCTAAGGCAAAGTCCCGGGCTAAGGCCAAGACGGTCATCTCTCCACCTCCTCCTCCTCCTAAGAATGTGGGTACTCCATCTCAACCCCTTGTCATTTCTTCCTCAAGTTTGCCCCGACCACCCCCTTCTGCCCAAACTCTCTCCGAGCCCGAGAAGAAGAAGCGCAAGACTTCAGAGTCTGGCTCTTCTTCTTTTGATGGCGGGGTTAAGGCGGATGCTTTGGCATTCGTCCGAAAGAACATCTATCCTTTTATAAGTATGGATGATGTTTCTGTTCGAAACCACCTCACCGCCATGGCCGAGGAGAGTTTTAGGACAGCGGGTGTTTGTAACAAACTCTTGGACATTTTTGAGAAGGCTCCCCTCAGCTCTTTGGGGGCGTCCTCGAAGGTTGAGGAGCTAGAGGGGAGGCTTCTTATTTATGAAAAACATGAAAAGGAGTTGAAGGAGGAGAGAGATAGACTGAGGAAGGAGAGGGATCACCTTAAGGAGGAGGAGGGTAAGCTGCGGGCTCAATGCACCTTGGAGGCAAATTTGAGGAAAACAGCGCAAGAGAGCTATCACAGTCTTTTTCAAGATATTGTTGCTGTGAGGAAGGACTTGCTGAATTCCCGGAACGCATACGCCGAGTTGGAGGATTCTATCGCCGAGGGCGCCGAGGAGTCTTGGAGAATTTTCTTGGAGCAGGTCAGGGTTATAGCCCCCGACCTGGACCTTTCTCCACTGCATCCTGACAAAGTGGTTATTGATGGCGCTATTGTTTATCCTCCTGCCCCCGAGGTCCTTTCCGAGTCAGACCTAAAGACTCGGGGGCAGAGGATTATAGAGTCTCCTCCTCATTCCAAAGATGCTCCGAGTTCTTCAACCCTCGCTCCGACTTCCTCTTTGGCTCCTCCTCCCGGTCCTGGTGGTGTTCCTCCTGGTGGTGGTGATTCCTCTACTCCGTCCAAAAAATGACTTCTTTATTTTTATGGCTATATGGGGGCCCGGCCTGTGGGTCCCCCTTTTTTAAACTCTTATTTATTTGTTGGTCGTTGCGAACAATTTCTTCTTGGCCTTTTGAGGCCGTAAACAAAATATTCTGTTTGGTGCCCTTTTTGGATAAGGGTTTTAAACAAAATAAATGCCCTTTTTTGGATAAGGGTTTTCTAATCGAAGTAGGTGCCCCTTTTTGGATAAGGGTTTAAGTTACTTTGCGCGTGTACATGCTTTTCTGTTTTGAATATGTTTGATCTTTTCGGAAAAACCTTTTGTTAGCTTGTATTGTTTTCTTGAGCCTTTTTCGTGTAAAGGCTTGTATGCAAACTTTAAACTTTTCAGGTTTTCATATCTCTTTTGTTATCCTTTAAACTCAACTTTGCTTTAGTGAGTTTCATGACTTAGGTTATTTTTGTGATGCGCTTTTCATCTACTCGGAACTCGGTTTTCTTTTACTCGGAGTTCTTTCGAGTTTGCGTTACTCGGATTTCCTTTCGACTTAAGAGTCGGATAGTTTCTGAGTTTAATACGATCAACTTGTATAACCTCTTTACACCGACTTGTACCTCGTCGTTTCATCCTGACGACCATGTTAGGTCGGTTCATGGGATTTTCACGTTTTGTCGAGCTTAAGTCGGCGCGTTTCGTAGAAAGACTTATAAAATAGAGGAGGATATTTAAGAGAAATATAGTGATAAAAAAGATCTTTATTAATCGGGAAGGTACCTTTTTGCTACTAAGGGTCTTGACAGCATACTTTCCCTTAGCCTCTACTATGATGCCTCGTTAAAAACCCCTCTCCAGAAAAAACCCTTTTTTGGGAAAAAATCATGAAGCTGGGAAAAGAGTACATCAGGGAGTAGAGTTCGCTTCTAACTGTAGTACCTTTTCATATTACAAGCATGCCACGACCTTGGTAACTCAGTGTCATCCAGGTCGGTTACTTTATAATAACCTTTCCCTAACACTTCCTTGATTTTGTATGGCCCTTTCCAATTTGCGGCAAGCTTTCCATCTCCTGATTTGTTGACCCCAATGTCGTTTCTGATTAGGATCAAGTCATCTACAGCAAATGTTCTTTGAATGACTTTCTTGTTGTATCTGGTAGTTATCCTTTGCTTTAATGCCGCTTCTCTTATCTGGGCGTTCTCTCGGACTTCGGGGAGCAAGTCGAGCTCCTCTTTGTGCCCTTGTACATTTCCGACCTCATCATGGAGAATTACCCTTGGGCTTTGCTCACTGATTTCTATAGGAATCATGGCTTCTACGCCGTATACCAGTCGGAAGGGTGTTTCTCCTGTGGCGGATTGGGGGGTTGTCCTATAAGCCCACAACACTTGAGGGAGCTCTTCAGCCCAAGCCCCCTTTGCTTCCTGTAATCTTTTCTTCAAACCTGCCAGTATGACCTTGTTAGCTGCCTCGGCTTGCCCATTGGCTTGTGGGTGTTCTACCGAGGTGAATTGATGTTTGATTTTCATACTGGCTACCAGGCTTCTGAAGGTGGTGTCGGTGAATTGGGTTCCATTATCTGTGGTGATGGAATAAGGTATCCCATACCTTGTGATGATGTTTTGTAGAGGAACCTGCGACTTCTTTGAGCGGTGATAGTGGCTAATGGTTCTGCTTCTATCCACTTTGTGAAGTAATCTATTCCCACGATTAAGTATTTAACTTGCCCTGGTGCTTGGGAAAAAGGACCTAACAAATCCATTCCCCATTTTGCGAAAGGCCAGGGGGAAGTTATACTAATGAGCTCTTCTGGTGGAGCCACGTGGAAATTTGCATGCATCTGGCATGGCTGGCATTTTTTCACAAAGTCTGTGGCATCTTTCTGCAAGGTCGGCCAATAGAATCCTGCTCGGATCACTTTTCTGGCCAGCGACCTTGCTCCGAGATGGTTTCCGCAGATTCCACTGTGTACTTCTTCCAACACCTCGGTGGTTCTTGAGGTCGGTACGCACTTCAGCAATGGTGTTGATATTCCTCTTCTGTAAAGGATATTTCTCACCAAAGTATAATGTTGTGCTTCCCTTCGGATCTTTTTAGCCTCCTTCTCCTCTTTGGGGAGGATGTCGAATTTCAGGTATTCGACTAAGGGATTCATCCATCCGAGGTTTAGGCCGACTACCTCAAGTACCTCTCGTTCATCTTCTGCTTTTGATACCGAGGGTTCTCGGAGGATTTCTTGAATCAGGCTTCTGTTGTTCCCTCCGGGTTTGGTACTTGCTAACTTGGATAGGGCGTCAGCTCTGCTATTTAGATCCCGAGTTATATGCTTGACCTCGGTTTCCGCAAAGTGCCCTAGGTGTTCCAAGGTTTTTTCCAAGTATTTCTTCATATTGGGGTCCTTTGCCTGATATTCCCCACTTATTTGGGAAGTCACCACTTGTGAGTCGCTGTAGATCGTCACCTTTGCGGCGCCAACTTCTTCTGCTAACTTTAATCCTGCAATCAAGGCTTCATATTCTGCCTGATTGTTTGAAGCCAGAAATTCAAATTTTAAGGAGACCTCTATCTGGGTTCCTTTTCCATCTACCAATATTATGCCTGCGCCGCTCCCTGTTTTGTTGGAGGATCCGTCTACATAGGGTTCCCATGTAGTCGGTTTTTCCTCTTGTTCACCTGCGTATTCTGCAATGAAGTCGGCGAGGCACTGGGCTTTAATTGCAGTCCGAGTTTCGTATCTCAAATCAAACTCGGAGAGCTCTATCGCCCACTGAACCATTCTCCCCGCAACATCCGTCTTTTGAAGGATTTGCTTCATGGGTTGGTTCGTACGGACTCTTATCGTATGAGCCAACTCTTATTGTGTGAGCCTGGAAGTAAGGTCGTAGCCTTCGTGAGGCTATCACTAAGGAGTAGGCAAACTTCTCTAGTTTACGGTACCTTAGCTCAGGACCTTGTAGAACCTTACTGGTGAAATAGACCGGGTGTTGCCCGACCTCGTCTTCTCTGACCAGGGCTGATGAGACAGCCCTGTTTGCGACGGATAGGTATAGGACGAGGTCTTTTTCCGGTTCTGGTCGGGTTAAGATAGGAGGTTGGCTTAAGAATTTTTTGAACTCTTGGAACGCCTCCTCACATTCCAGAGTCCATTCGAACTGGCATCCCTTCTTTAGTTCCGGAGTCCATTCGAACTGGCATCCCTTCCTTAATAGGGAGAACAGTGGAAGGGATTTTAGTGCTGATCCTGCCAAGAATCTGGAGAGGGCTGCAAGTCGGCCATTGAGTTGCTGGACTTCTCTCAAACAGGTCGGACTTTTCATTTCTAGGATGGCTCTACACTTGTTGGGATTGGCTTCAATCCCTCTTTGTGTTAGCATGAACCCTAGAAATTTTCCTGCTTCTACTGCGAAGGCGCATTTTGCGGGATTTAGTCTCATCCCATGCGACCTTATAGTGTCGAAGACTTGTGAGAGGTTGGTTAAGAGGTCGACTTCTTGCTTGGTTTTTACTAACATGTCGTCGACGTATACCTCCATTAGGCTCCCTAGATGGGGGGAAAACACTTTGTTCATCAGCCTTTGGTACGTGGCTCCTGCATTCTTCAATCCGAATGGCATGACCACGTAGCAGTAGTTGGCTTTTGGTGTGATGAACGATGTCTTCTCCTGGTCGGGTTCGTGCATCGGGATTTGGTTGTATCCCGAGTAGGCGTCCATGAATGATAGGTATTGGTACCCTGAGCTGGAGTCCACCAGGGTATCAATACTCGGTAGGGGATAAGGGTCCTTAGGACATGCCTTATTCAGGTCGGTATAGTCGACGCACATTCTCCATTTACCATTTTGTTTTTTGACTAGCACTACATTGGCTAGCCATGTTGGGTATTTGACCTCTCTGATAAAGCCGGCTTCTAGGAGCGCCTGTACTTGCTCTTCCACTATGGAGGCCCTCTCTAGGCCGAGCTTGCGTCTTCTTTGCTGTACAGGTCGGGACCCTGGGTAAACCGAGAGCCTATGGGACATGAGCTCGGGATCAATCCCGGGCATGTCGGAGGCCTTCCAGGCGAAGAGGTCGGAATTAGCTCTTAGGAGTTCACCCAACCTTTGTTTCAGGGTTTCCCCTAGGTTGGCTCCTATGTAAGTGTTTTTTCCTTCCTCCTCACCGATTTGTATCTCCTCGGTTTTCCCTCCCGGTTGGGGTCGTAGCTCTTCTCTGGTTCTTGCGCCGCCTAGCTCTATGGTGTGGACTTCTTTGCCCTTCCCTCTCAGATTCAGGCTTTCATTATAGCACTTCCTTGCCAATTTTTGATCTCCCCTTACCGTTGCTATTCCTCCTGAGGTCGGGAATTTCATGCAAAGGTGGGGAGTTGATACCACTGCTCCAAGGCGATTAAGGGTAGTCCTGCCAATTAGGGCATTGTAGGCTGACCCTTCATCGATGACTATGAAGTCTATGCTCAGAGTCCTTGATTTTTCCCCTTTTCCAAAGGTCGTGTGAAGGGGTAAAAATCCCAGTGGTTTTATTGGCATATCCCCTAACCCATATAGGGTGTCGGGGTAAGCTCTCAACTCTTTTTCATCTAACCCTAGCTTGTCGAAGGCGGGCTTGAAAAGGATGTCCGCCGAGCTTCCTTGGTCTACTAGGGTTCTGTGGAGATGGGCGTTGGCTAGGATCATGGTTATCACCACGGGATCATCATGCCCGGGGATTATCCCTTGCCCATCTTCTTTTGTGAATGAGATAGTGGGGAGGTCGGGTGTTTCTTCCCCGACCTGATAAACTCTCTTGAGATGTCTTTTGCGAGAAGATTTAGTGACTCCACCTCCTGCAAATCCTCCTGAGATCATATGGATATGTCTCTCAGGGGTTTGTGGGGGTGGATCTCTTCTGTCCATATCGTCTCGCTTTCTTTTTCCATGGGTGTCCGACCTCTCCATGAGATATCTGTCAAGCCGACCTTCTCTAGCCAGCTTTTCTATCACATTTTTGAGGTCATAACAGTCGTTGGTGGAGTGACCATATATTTTATGGTACTCGCAATACTCGCTGCGGCTTCCCCCTTTTTTATTTTTAATAGGTCTAGGGGGTGGAAGCTCTCCGACCTCCTGTTTTATTCCCAGGAGGCTCGGTGCATGTTTTACTTTATCTTTTTGGATTGAGAACCTCATCAAGAATTTCCTTGAGAGGTCTTCAAAATTAGTGATGGATCTTGGGGGGAGGCTATCGAACCACTTCATCGCTGCTTTCGATAAAGTGGTCGGGAAAGCCTTGCATCTCGTAGCGTCGGAGGCATCGGCTAGATACATCCGACTTTTAAAGTTGCTAAGATGATGCTTTGGATCCGTAGTTCCGTCATAGAGGTCCATATCAGGGCTTTTGAAGTTCCTTGGAACTTTTGCCCTCATTATGTCCTCGCTGAAAGGATCTTCTCCGCCCGGGAGTTGATCTTCTCCTTCATCGCGGGAGTTTCCTCTTTAAGGTACCTTTCGGTTTCCTTTTGCCTTTCCCGCTCTTGTTCCAATTGCTCCAGGCGGCTATGGACCAATCCTATTAGTTCAGTTACGTGAGCTGGTCCGCCTTTTTCTGATTCGCGCCCATCTGAGGAATTTACCTTCGGATTCTTTACTCCGGAGGTACCCTCTCTGTGTTGGTCATTGTCTTCGTTGTCATTGCACACGTCCAGATTCTCTTGTTCAGAATCTGTTTCCACATGGCCTTCTTCGTGGGATCTTTCCGCCATCGTTGAGCGATCTCTCGGGTCCCCGGCAACGGCGCCAATGTTACGGTAGGTAACCGGAGATTGATACGACGGATGGCGTTTGGCGGCCCAAGTGAGTGATGGAGGAAGACTCCGGATAGGTCCGCAACTCGGGAGACTCCGTCCGACTTGTGCCGCGTGTGAATGGGGGGGTGGTACCTGCAAAGACACTCCGATGCCTAAGTTAGCAAGAGTGTGAGCAGGTCTTAGAGAGTATTGGACTTAGAGATACCTGAGGGGTGTCAGTGTATTTATAGTGGTGAGCCAATAACCACCGTTGGTGTAGTGCCATATCTTTAGGGTGGTAACCGTCCCTATTATCTTGGGGAGGTTAAGATATGGCTTTATGAGGCGGTTAGAGAGATTTTAGGGGCGGTTACTCATTTGAATGAGTGTTTATCTGCCAGCTAATCTTACATCCGACCTCTTCAGACCAAGTCGTGAACGACACTATTGTCTCTTTTAAATAATTAATAATTTATCATTTATTTTCAAATTTTTATAAAATTTTGAAAGAATTAATTTTAATTAATAAGATATGTGATTATTTTTAACTAAACACGCTATAAATTATTGGTACTTTAGAATTTTATAATATACTATTGATATTGTTATATTTTTTTTATGTAACTATCATATTAAAAATAAAATTTTTAAAAAAAATTATAATTATATATATATATTTGATAAATTTTTTAAAAATTAATTCTAATAACTATATATTAATTATTTTTATAAAATAAAAAAAATTATTTAAAATTCGACCCTTTTATATTAAATTTTTTGGTCCATCCTCGGTCACCTGTAGAGTCCAGTAATGGATTGGACTAAGACCCACTACATTTCATCCTCTATGAATCCAACAAAAACCCAATAAAAATGTAGATATAGAAGTACAAGTCGGGAAAAAAATTGTATAAAACAAAAGAGAGTCAGAAAACATGTAAACCAAAACCGCCTGTTTGGCTGCTTCTTCTCCAAGCAAGGGAAATTAAAAAAGCTTATCTATTGTTACTAGACTACTACTGAGTACGTGGAGAACACGTAAATAGCTCCGAAACCCACGAATCCGGAATTGACACGTATCCCTCGAACCGCGACCGCCTCGACAAATGTGGCTATAAATTAAACGCTGAAGGTTTATTGACATTTTTTTATTTTTAATATTGGATTAACAATGATGTTTTTTTAAAATGTGATCTAATGTGATATATTTTTAAAATATGGGATGATTTAATGTACGGAGTACAAATCGGATCGTCTAATTTTTAAGAGGTATAGAAATCGGACAGTCCGATTTTTAGGTACACAAATCGGACCGTCTAATTTTGTATTCGGACCGTTTGATTTGTGTTGAAAAAATAAAAAAAATTTGGAGTACACAAATCGTGGATCTGATTTGTGTACTCCAACTTTTTAAAATTTTTTCAACACAAATCGGTGGATCTGATTTGTGTACTCCCATAGTTTTAAAAAACACAGAAAATCAGCATGTTAAAGTATAACACCTATTTTACTACCATATCAAAATTTTTTAGCCGTTTATTGAGGGTTTTGTGATCTCTTTAGATTTGCATTTTCGCAACAACCTCTCACCTCAGCATATTCCATATTCCCTTTCGCTTCTTCACTGTCTTTGCCCTAACAACCAATCATGCCTCGCCCAGCTCCGGTGTTAAGCTCCTCCATTTCTAATCTCTCCTTGTTTACATTGTTGTAGAATGCTGGTCCACGGTGCATATTTGTTTTAGAAACGGGGTTATCCAGTGCCATTAGGAGAAAAAAGCGATAACCGTGAAATTATTACTGTTATAGGACCCTAACCCCTAAACCTTAATATATAATAGAAGAAATCTTACTGCTTAACAATAATATGATAATTTGATTATATAATATTCATATTCTCACAACATATAAGTAAACCTTTTATGTCAATGATATTGAGTTATTGACTATATCTGCAGGAAGATCTGTTTGCCTAGCTCCACGTACAGCTCCACGTCCTGCTCCAGGTATGGATGAATGTGATATAGTAATAGGCTAGGCTATGTTAGAGTTTAAGTAGTCTTAAAATATGAAATCTGTTCTGTATCTTCTTATGAAAGTACATGTAGTGAATATTGATGAAATTTATGTCTTCTGCAAGAAATTGATATCGAATTTATTCTGCTGACTTGCCTTCCATTGCTGTTTTCTTGCAGTTCACCAAGCTCCTCCTCCTGCTCCTGCTCAGAGCGGTGGTGGATCTATGCTTGGGGGTATTGGATCTACAATAGCCCATGGTATGCTACATAAGATCACCTTCCATTATTATATTTAATCCGTCAAAACAAATTTCATACTCCATAGTTGCTACATTTGATAAACTCCACTGTCTTTTGTAGGAATGGGTTTGGGCACTGGAAGTGCTGTGGCACATAGGGCTATGGATGCAATCATGGGACCGCAAACAATTGATGTCGTTGGGAAAGATGCTGCTGCTGCCCCTGTACCTCCCGCTAATAGTATGGATGCATGCAACATTCAGTCAGAGGCATTTCAGGATGTATGTGTACATTTGTTTTATACCTAGTTTCGTCGTCTTCGATTAATGTTTCTTCAAGGCTAAAACCAGCCATAAAAGTTGCATACTTTACAGCACTATGCCGCCCAAATGGATCTAAAAAGCAAAATTGTGTTTTTTGATTGTGCTGTTTTTTACTTGCAAGTTTAGATGTGTCATGTGAAATGTGATAATATTACTTGACAATAAATGTTATTGATTTCCTTGCAGTGCATCAACAGCTATGGAAGCGATATTAGCAGGTGCCAGTTTTACATGGACATGCTTGCAGAATGCAGAAAGAACAATGGTGCCCCAATGAGTGCTTGAACGTCCTCTTCATATGCTTTTCCCTGCAATGGGGAATAATAGCTTTCAAAACTACTAGTGTGGGACCTTCAAATGTTTTTTTTTTTCGCGACATGGGACCATTCAATTTGAAAAAAATTATATTAAAATTATATTTTTTAATTTTTTTTTAAATAAACAAATTTAAAAGTACTAATTGGACCTTCAATTTGTATTTTGTTTCTCTCTTTAAACGAATTGAATCATTCAATTTGATTAATATAAAATTATACAAAATAACGTCATATAATCATATCAAAGAAAAACACTTACACTTTCAATAAATACCGTATTGCAGATATTTAATCAAAATTAAAAAAATTAGCCGAAATATTATGATTCAAGGAAATATAAGCCACATAGCAAGTACATAAAACAAAAGTGAACTTAGTCGGATTATTGGTTTATTAATTTAATAATACTTATTTTTTAATTTTATTTTTATATTAAAGTAACTATTTTTAATTTTAATAACTAACTAATTAATTTATATTTATTATATTATTATATATTATATGTATTTATTAAAAAATAATATTACTAAATATTATATAATAAAAAAATATTTATATTATAATTAACTAATTGATCTGTTTTGTTTTTACATATTTAATTACATTTTTATTAATGATGATGAATAATAAAAAATAAAATTAATTTAAATATAATAGAATATAAAATCAAAATAACATTTAAAAAAATTAATGTACATTTTTACTATATAATCAATAATTACTATTTAAAACAAAAACGAACAACTAATTTAGTTGTAAGGATAGCACCAAAGAGTAAAGAGAGCACGTAGGCACAAAAAAATTAAGTTCGGATTACAATTTTATTAATTTTAGAATTTTCATTCGAATGGTTTTGTTAAACTGAATTTCATTAATTTTAGATCGTTTTTACCGATTTTGATTGATTCTTATCCTTAAACAATTAAAAAATTGGACGGGATCGGTTAAAAAATCGGCTCATCAATTTTTTGGTCGAATTGGTCAAATTCGATCTGATTCTTATAAATATGATTTGCTGAATAGGTTTATGACTTTGTGCCCAAATATAAAGAAGGACACAAATTATGTGGGAGAACACCACAATGCAAAAAGGATCTTCTAAGAATAAAGAAAAAAATATTTGTACACCAAAGAAAAAAAAAACAAATCAAATTTAAAGGAAGGAAATCAAAATTAATATATATTTTTTATAGGTAATTAATTTAATGATTAATTTTTAATATACAGCTAATATGATTAATAAATACTTTTTTAGGTCAACAACAGAAACCAAAAATAAAATCCAAGATTACTAAAGCATTATTGTAGACTCCAGCTATGGATTGGGCTAAGGTCTACATTTCACCCTCTATGAATTCAAAAACCCCCCTGCTTCTTCTCCAAGCAAGAGAAATTAAAAAAGCTTATCGATCACTGATGAGGGAGAGCAGTTACCACCCACAGCTTTGCGACGACCTACCACTGATACCCGCAATCACACAATTGAAACAGAGAGGATGGATCGAGGTGGGGGCACCGAGAGACTTACTTCTCCGCCAAAGACTTGGCTAAAAGGGAGCTGCGGAGCGGAGAACACGAACACAATTGCTGGAGCTTCGCGGCGGAACCATCACCAGGAGCTTCACCGAGTGGCGTCCGCGGAGAGGTTCGTTTACGGAAGAACACAAAGGGATATAGTGCGGATGCGGGCTGAGGACAACAATGAGGAAGAAAGATCTCGGCTTCAGATCCATGCATCAAGTATTCGGCCTTCTGAGGGAGCCTCCCGCGACAATGGCAAAGCTCTAATAGATTGAAGTCGAAGAAGATTACCTCTAGCATTTTTTTTGAAATATTGGGAGACAGAGAGGGAGAAGTTGAGACTCAGTATTATGTTTATTGTATCAGAAAGAGATTAGTATTAAAATTTTTGTCTTTGTACTTTCAAAAAGGTAGAAATACAGGAGGAGGCTAAAATTTTTAGAGAGAAAAATTAAAATTTTAATAACATTTTATACTTAAAATATATTTATTTATTTTAATTTTATTCTTTATATAAATTAAATTAGAGTTTTATTTTTGTTTCAATTTCTGTCTCTTATTTTGCATCAAGTAGAATACTGAAATTTATTCTAATCTCTATTTTTAAATTTTTGTCTCTCAATCTCAGTCTTTCGATCTCTTTCTTGGTATCTCTATCAAGGATCGGGCACCAAGGGAGTCGGGTCATGGGAAGAATTTTGGTTCTGGTACTAGCCTACTACAGAGTACATGGAGAACACGTCAACAGCTCCGAAACCCACGAATCCGGAATTGACACGTATCCCTCTTACCGCAACCGCCTCCACAAATGTGGCTATAAATCAAACGCTGAAGGGTTATTAAGGGTTTTGTTATCTTCTCTTAGATTTTCATTTCCGCAACGGCCTCTCACCTCAGCATATTCCATATTCCCTTTCGCTTCTTCACCGTCTTTGCCCTAACAACCAATCATGCCTCGCCGCAGCTCCGGTGGTAAGCTCCTCCATTTCTAATCTCTCTGTTTACATTGTTTATGCATTCTTGCTCCCAGATCTGTTATTTATTTATTTATTTTTGTATTTTTATTCAGTTCTATGCTCTTTATTTTGTTATTATTTCGAGTATGCAATTTTCTTGTTTAACTCCCTTTGTTTAATTGTTCACGGAAGTTAGAAACTCTAGGCCTAGATTGTTTGACCTAGCTATCTTGTGATTTTACAATGAATTTTGTTTCGCCTCTTACACTTCATGGCAAATATTGGTTAGGGATTTCTAGTTTTTTTTTTTAATGAAATAAAAATAAAAGGAAAGATGACTTAATTAATCACCTGTTTTGTGAAGTTGTTATCGTTTCTATTAATTGTTGTGTTTGGTGAAGCATGAATAAATTTATAGGGATTTTGTCATGGTGCTTTTGAACGGAGAATACTATGAGTGTTTATTAGTATCTCTGGTTCTATCTAGATAACATTTGTTTTTCATCACTTAAGAGTTTCCGAAGCTATGATTATGCCCATAGGTTTACCTGCTTTGGTTTCCATGACTTTGATGACCTCTGTTGTAGAATGCTGGTCCACGGTGTATATTTGTTATATATAATTTGATTATATAACATTCATATTCTCACAAGAAATAAATAAACCTTTTATGTCAATGATATTGAGTTATTGATTATATCTGCAGGAAGATCTGCTCGCCCAGCTCCACGTGCAGCTCCACGTCCTGCTCCAGGTATGGATGAATGTGATATAGAATAGGCTAGGCTAAGTTCGAGTTTCAATAGTCTTAAAATATGAAATCTGTTCTGTATCTTATGAAAGTACATGTAATGAATATTTTGATGAAATTTATGTCTTCTGCAAGAAATTGATATCGAATTTATTCTGCTGACTTGCCTTCCATTGCTGTTTTCTTGCAGTTCACCAAGCTCCTGCTCCTGCTCCTGCTCCTGCTCAGAGCGGTGGTGGATCTATGCTTGGAGGTATTGGATCTACAATAGCCCAAGGTATGCTACATAAGATCACCTTCCATTATTATATTTAATCTGTCAAAACAAATTTCATACTCCATAGTTGCTACATTTGATACACTCCACTGTCTTTTGTAGGAATGGCTTTTGGCACTGGAAGTGGTGTGGCACATAGGGCTGTGGATGCAATCATGGGACCCCGAACAATTGAAGTCGTTGGGAATGATGCTGCTGCTGCTGCTGCTGCTGCCCCTGTACCTACCGCTAATAGTATGGATGCATGCAACATTCACTCAAAGGCATTCCAGGATGTATGTGTACATTTGTTTTATACCTAGTTGCGTCGTCTTCTGTTTGAAAACATTCATTAACATTTCTTCAAAGCTAAAACCAGTCATAAAAATGGCATAATTTTCAGAACTATGCCGCCCAAATGGATCTAAAAAGCAAAATTATGTCTTTTGCTTGTGCTGTTTTTTACTTGCAAGTTTAGATGTGTCGTGTGAAATGTGATAATATTACTTGACGCTAAATGTTATTGATTTCCTTGCAGTGCATCAACAGCTATGGAAGCGATATTAGCAAGTGCCAGTTTTACATGGACATGCTTGCAGAATGCAGAAAGAACTCTGGTGCCCCAATGAGTGCTTGAACGTCCTCTTCATATGCTTTTCCCTGCAATGGAGAATAGCTTTGAGTTTGTATAAGTGCTCTAATATGTTTCGTTTTTCGAACTGCATGTGGTTTATTAAGTATATTCTTCATCAAATAATCCTAGTTGAAACTTAGACCTTCCCAAAGTGGTATGAAACCAGTATTCATTTCTACTTGATTTCATATAGCTACATCTTGGTGACTTGGTCGGAAATTTTACCTGGACTACAATTTTTATGGTTTCATTGATGATTGGTTCATGCTGCCCATGTTTCTTGAGATACGGATCCTTGTTATGGTGCTGCCATAATTTGAAATTCTTAGTGATGGTACTAAAACATAGGGCTTTCTTTCAGCAAGGTTTGTTTTTGAATTAAAACCTCTTCCGAGGAGTTGATCCACTTCACGATTTTCTTAGCTAATAATTCATAAGCAATCTTCTCTGTTCATGGGGGGATATTATATGAATTAGGGATAAAAGTTTTAACTCCTAGAAAATCATAGATTATAAAATATAAATATAAGCAACGCTGTCTCTTATTTTTTTTTATTTTTCTTATGGGATATACAAGTATGGGTGTGCATGGTTCAGTGTTTTCACGGACTTGACTCAACTCCTTTTTCACATAACAAACTGGTGCATATATAAGCTCTCACAACATTGCTTTGTGCCCCTTGTAATTTTCATAACTACTGGCTTTGTGCCCCTTTTTAACTTTTTTTGGTATATATAAGCAACGCTGATAGTATCCTGTTTTGCCTTTAAGCAAGGACGTGAAAACAATATGTTCTGGTATTTCGAAAATAGATTTTTTCCATTTTCTCTCTCAAATGAAATTTGATTCTATATTATTCAATTCTATTTAAATATTGTATGGTGAGAGATTATGTTTTATAATAATTTAAAGAAAAAATTAAGAGGATTTATCTCGTTAATAAAAAATATCAAAACCTCAGAGAACCCTCGAGTAGTCAAGTGTATCGTGTGATTGTGGTGTGGTGTGTGTGATATGTTCCAAAAAAAAAAAAAATCTGTTATCTGATTTTAGCCTGCATATCTTACATATCAAGCTACCATGATTTCCAACTTCGAACTAATCCACCAAACTCACCACGAATCGATTACAGTAGAAACTAAATACAAATTAAGCTACATTTGAATTTGATGAGAGAACTGGCCAATGGTGAGACCAGGTTATTGACATTTCCAGCCTCAAATAAGCAACCAAGAATATCCAATTGGTTTGCTAAGAGCTTAACCTTCCCAAGCATGAGGACAAGGGGAAATTAATGGAACCTTTCAATTGGAAATTGGTTTGCTATTATTGATCCTATATTTTTATAGGACCATGCCAAGAAAGGAATAAACAAAGAAAAAAAGTGGATAATATATTAATATTACTTGATTAAAAATTCATTTTCATAAAGAAATGACAACAGCAATCTTCCCTTGTAGCCAAAATTATTGGTGCCGTCAAAGTTTCCACTCGAGCCCTTTGAGCAGCAACACTATTGTTTGCATTATTGTATAATTTCCTTGTGGAATTATAACTCCTTTTTCTCTAAATTATTGATCATTGATAATTGATTGGAATTCTTTACGGATGTACTATGTGAGCGCCAAAGTAAGTGCAATAATAATAGAACTTTATTTTTCTTTTTCCCAACAAGGATAAGATCTATTCACTTCGACTTTTTCTTATCTTTTTTTAATAATTTCGCTTCATTTTCCCACCAACTTTTCGTTATGAAATGAAATGTCAATGCTTCACAATGCTCAGTATTCTTTAATAATAATAATAATGCTCAGTGATGTGGAAATACATGTTTTATTTGCCTTGATTTTTATAATCCAAGACTCCAGCCACATTATACTACTGCTTAGAATTTTCTACAGTTTCGTATTGGTGCTTCTTGCAGCTTTCCTTTTTCCCTTAAGGGAATATAAGTAAAGGCTCAAAAGTTTGAATATGTGTCCCAAGAATTTGTAATTCCATTGGCATAATATGTTTCCATATTCAATGAAATAGCTTGACGAGTCGACGTTTTTCTTTTTTCCTGACTTTGCTTTTCTGGTTTTCTGCTTTCATTTTTATATGGTCTTCCAATACTTGCTCGTTCATTATTCGGTGTAATAAGTTGCAATATAAGACAGACTCCACTACACTTTTGGCTATTTTGGAAACTAGCTCTGAAGATGATTTTCCTCTTTAATTATTAGTTTTCCTTTCAGAGAATAACGTCTATGAAAATATACTTTATAGTATACTCAAAAAACTCTCTCTATATATATAATTTTATTACTCTGTTCAATTAAGTTCCTAGATTTTTTTTTCAATTAAATTTTTATATGGCTTTTAACTTTGTAATTAGATCCTTTCTAGTATAAAAATTTTTAAAATTAACTGAATATTTGTTCGTAAATTGAAGATATTTATAATTAAAAATCTAATTAGATTTTTTATCACATGTTTTTTGAAAAAAAAAATATTTTATTAATTTTAACAATTTTGATATGAGAATGACTTAATTACAAAATTAAAAGTCAATCCAATTAAAAAAACAATTCCGCTACGTTACCAATAGCATTTTTGCCAACTTCTGCCAACTCTTATTTATAAATTATAAGAGTGTTTAATGAAAGTATCTTTGTAGATGTGTCTAATAAAAATGCTCTTTTTATGGCTGTGTTTAATAGAAGTATTTTTATAAATATATTTTCTCGATGTGTCTCTTTATATATATATTTAAAATATAATAATTAATTATTATTAGCAATAAGTTAACAGATAATATGTTGGTACCTTATACTTTTCCTTAAAAAAATATAAAAATTTAGTTACAAATTTAATAAAATTATAAAAATCGACCAGTAATTAAAAAAAAAAACAATATATATTCTCCTTCCATTATATCCACTCATTTTTCCCTCCTCAACAGACAACAGCAATATATATGTAGCCTTAGTATAGAAAAGCTTAGCATGTTTGACGAGCCTAAAGGGCTTCTTACTTTTCTGAAAAAGTAAATAAATAACAATTAAAGTGCTTTAATTTCTAAACTACATAAATAATTTAACACACGAGTACACATTTTCAGGGGCATCATTTTCATCCACACATAGATCTTTCGCAAGTTACTCGTAGTGTAAGTAGGTCAAAGTTCATATGTATATTTAAACAGCCATATCAATCTTTTAATAATTGCCTTGATAAGATACCAAAGCTTTTTATTTGTAACTGGAAATTTGGAAAGTCAATTCTCAACATCTTCAAAAAGTTTGAATCAGCAACTTGAGGACTTTGATTAAGCTTCTTGTTTGACAGTGTATCTACAAATATTTTTAAATTTAACTAATTTGTGTTCTAATAATATTTTTGAATTTAACTAACTTTTATTTGTAATAATTTTAACATATGTCCTTTAAGATATATAATAACTAAACCCTTAATAAACACAAAATAAATACATTAAAAATTTAATTTTACCTCATTTTTTATGAATTTTTTTAAAATTATTGATAACTTTAACTTGGGCTCTTAAGACATCCGTTAGCTAAATTCTTGAAATTATTAAAAGTGTGAGTATTAATCTGGATGTGAAGAATTAATAGATGAAAAGATGCACATGGTATTAGCATAGGAAATTAATTTGTCTAAGGCAAGTTGGCCATTTGGTTTCTTAAGACAAATTAGAGAAAATTCGCCACAAATCATAATCATACCAAGTGTCACACACAATACAATTGCTACCTTTCATTCTTCCACATAGATTACTACTTAATTAACTAAATATCACATCTTAGTTCTTAATTCTATTTACACAGAACTACTTTATTTATTTATTTTGCTCTGTTTCACATGTTATATATATATATAGGTTGGGTTACAATGGACCCTTAAGAAAACTAACACAGATTCTTTTCCATGAGTCCTTATCTGGCTCCCACATTGCAACCTTAAGCCTTGACTCCATAGCAAAATCTTGGTGGATATAATTGTGTTGAGTAAGACGGTCAATGAGATGAAAAAGAATGTCTTTTGTGTATTCAGGATGCCCTTGAATTCCCATTATATGATCTCCATATCTAAACATTTCAATTCCTGTCTTTTCTGACCATGCTATCACCTCTGCTTTTGGAGGCAACTCCCATATCTACCATTCATTCAACATTCCAAATCAGTCCTATTTAGTAGCAGAGGGTTATTTACGTAAAAATATCTTCGTATGAAGATGATATTACGAACCGTTAAATAATTCAATTAAATATATCAAATTATTTAACAATTCAGCATCTTTATATGAAGACGTCACAACAGAGAAAAAGAGAGTTCGTCACAAACCTCATCACGATGGCATTCAATTATAGAGAGCTTTGATGGAAGCTTGAGAGATGAAGATGATGACAAGTTTACGGTTCTGATACCAATGTCCCAACCGGATGGAGAGCGACACACTTTCCCTCCCAATGCACGACCAAGTATCTGATCAAACCATGATTGATTCATTAGGAAAATGTTAATTCAAATGCAAGACAAAAACAAAGAAAAATTATTGGTTAATTCATTGTATCAACCGACCATTGCCAACACAAATGTGAATTATACTTAAAAGAAGCATGTGAAAATCCAACAAATCACGCGTAATAACACTAATCATTACTCATAAACGAAAGTGAAATGCAAATAAAGCACGTGTCATTGGGTTGGCATATGTCTTCTTAGTTCATACGAAAACAACTTTACCTTTTTTTTCATAATTTGGCTAAGATCAGTATGCATCAGCATCTAACAACTTTCGGTGTTAAAAATAATAAGCCAAAACAAATTTATCAGTAGAATGATAATCTTCTAATTTCCTTTTCATAATCTGTTGGACCATTAATTTCCTCTTGTTTTAGAATCTTTCTCTGTAGCATTGATTTTTCCCTTTATCCAAACAAAGGCAGACCACAAATTAACAAGCGGTATGGTGAGTAGTAATAATACCAATGAACAGGACCACATCGAAAAGGAAATTGGAACTAAATTATAGTAGACATTCCAATAAAGATTTTATAATTGTTTTGGTGTGAAAATTTTTTTGACTCTTGGATAATAAATTATGAAATTAAATTTTGATGTTATAAAAATGTTTTTATTTAAAGTGTAGTGAAATAAATAAATTACACTTTTAGTTAAAATCTTCATTTGGTAGCTACCAAAAATTATTTGAAAAAGGTGAAAATTCAGGTGAAGTAGACTTCACATGAAGTTGATATTTAAGAGTCGTTAAATGAAAATTTAGTCAAATTAGTAAAATCATCTAATAGTTTTCGAATATGAAAATTTAGTCAAATCAGTCAAATTATCCAACGGTTTTCGAGTATCAACTTCACGTAAAGTGGACTGCACTTGAGTTCTACCTTTCAAAAATTCCAAAATAGAATCTCAACAAATTTTCCATGTGAAGATTGGAATGACACAGATTCCTACTGAGGGGACCAACCAATGGGACAACACAATTCCTAATCCACAATAACCCTTCTCATCATTCCCATATATATTCTTAAATCTACCCTAGGATGACATCACGTGTTTTATTCCCATGCTTAAATTCACTGTAAAATGGACTAAACACTATTCTAATTCGCGGGTATCCAATCAGAATGAATTATTAACCGGACCACCTGACCCAGAAAGGATATCTAGCAACTTGATCCGTCCAACTCACACTTTTAATATATAAAAGCATGTTCATATAAATATAGATTTACAATTCAGGTACAGTTGGATTAAGAGATCGATTTAGGGTGTATTTAGAATTTGATCAGGAGTTTAAACCTGCGAACAAAGTTAAGAAATAAGATAGAACCTAAACCGAATCTATTACTAGTCCTAATCTTATTCAATTCCTCTCCACATTCATATATTCAATTATCCATTAACACTGTAACAAAAATATTTTTTTTTATATCTATTATGTGAATGATTATTTAACATAATATATGTGATAACCAAAATTAAATTCATTGCAAAATCATAGAATTTAAAAAATCGAGTGCATATCGTAAGATTGATAGTTACCTGGTGACCAAAGCAAATGCCAAGAACCTTCTTGTTGATGGAGTTAAGTTTTTGAAGGAGGTTAAGGAGTTGATGGATCCAAGGGTCATTGCCATGTGCGTCGTTGCAACTGCCAGTGATCACGAATCCGTTATATAATGCCAGCTCATCATCATCGGGAAACTCACCACGCGCCACCCTGTACACGTCCCACCTTTCACCTTCCTCCGCCAGCATTCTCACAAAAACCCCAAAATACCCTCCGTACTTCTTCCTCACCAACTCTGAATCCTCCGCGCACAGCAACACCCCAAACCTCTTCTTCTCCATCTCTTGCTCCATTCTCTCTTCTCTCTGCTAATGATTAAGCAAAGGAAGCAAAAAGAGAGAAGAGAGAAGGTTGGGTATAACAGGTGTTGTGAGCTTGCGGGTAATGGCAACGTTCGAAGAATGTTGCGTTTTTTTTTATAAAGGTTGATGCTATGAAAATGGCCACGTTTTTCTACGTTAATTACGATATTGTCACCGTTCTGGTTTCATTAAAAAATAAATAAAATGCGATGGCATTAAACAGATTTTTGGTTTGCATTTACCGAAAATAAACGGGAATGTGGTCGTGAAAATGGGGAAGGGAGTAAAACCTGGCATGTTCTTAAAAGTGGCACGGATCAGTTCTTCCATGCTTGAATGTTACAACTTATAAGGGTATACCTGGAACCAAATTTTTTTACCAGAATTTCAAACCTATTTTTAAGGTTTTGACTCTCAATATTTTGTGTCCCGTTCAAACAATATAATATATTATATTATCTCTGACATAATAAAATTTAACTTTAAAATAAAAGAATACTACGATGTTTACATCTTTTGTCTTACAAGCAGTCTTAAATGTATACTAACATATCATCATCATTAGCTATAATTTGTATTAATCACTTTGTGTCTATATTATATATTACAGATTATATATATGTTTCTAAAACCTGAAAAACAAAGATTTTTACTAATATATGGCCGAAGACAGAAAATAATAATAATAATAATAATAATAATAATAATAATAATAATATCAATTCAACTAGGTACTTTTTAAAAATTGTACAATATTCAGTCTTTTATTACAATAATTTAAAATAGATACATCTAAAAATTATGAATAGATTTAGTGTCTTTTTAAAATTAAATACACATTCAAAATACAAACTAAATAAAATTAAAAATTTAAATTTAAATTTTAAATTTCTGTTTCTATTTAATTATTAATATATTATAATTTAAATACATATCTAAAAATCAAATTATTCAAAATTCAAAATTTTGATTTTAAAATTTTAAAATAAACCTTAAACCATCTATTTATTAAGTAAACTCATATAAAACACTCAAAGAGGCCGTGTGTCACGTTTGCCCCACATTGAAACCCAGAGAAGTCATTCTCCGCCGGCATCCGCGCCACCTTCCTCTTCTACGTTCATTCTTGACGCTGCCTTCCTCCTTCTCGACGCTCATTCACAATGCCGCATTCTCCGTCGTCAACACTCATCTTCGTCGCCGCCTTCCTTTTTCTCGTCACTGTTCGTTTGCATTAACGTCGCCGTTCGTCCATGCTGAAAACTTACCTAAGGTTTGGATGGATCTCTCACACAATTACTTTTTTTTATTATTCTGTATAAATTTTGTATTTTCTTTCTTGAAATAAAATGGCCTGAAGAGATTTCATATATATTGCAATGATAAATTATTTTTACATGTGCAATTTTTGTATTTTGAAAGTGTTTTAAAAATATTTTTCGTATAACTTCATAATTTTAAATGTATTATAATTGTTTTTTAATGTTTAAATTTAAATTTAAGATTTAAGATTTTGGATGTGTTTCAAAAATATTTTCTATATAACTTAATAATTTTAGATGTGTTGCAATTGTTTTTAATGTTTTAATTTAAATTTTAAATTTTAAATTTATGATTTTGGATGTGTTTCAAAAATATTTTTTGTATAACTTAATAATTTTAGATGTGTTACAATTGAAAAAGAAACTACAATTGAAAATATTTTAGTTTGTGTATATAATTATATTCGATCATTCATCACTGAAAATCATAAAATAGTTTATCAAAGATACAATAAGTAAGGAATTAATTTCTTTTAAATGCACTGACTTTGAATTTTTTTTAGCAGAGTAGAAGAAAGAAGAAAACTGTGTTACAGAGAGAGATAGGACGTACAAAAAGAAAATAATAACTAACTATGATGTGGATAGAAAGTTAAAAAAATTTTAATTTTTAAATTTTAAATTAATCTTAATTATAAATGTATATCCTAAAAAATAGGAATATGTTTTAATTAAAAAATAATTAAATAATATTAAAAACGGATCAAAGGCTAAATTTTGTTGTACAAATAGTATTTTTCTAATAATATAACATTTGTATCAAAAAGGAGATATTCAAATCAGTATTTACGATAAAATCATTTTTGGTTTGCTTTAATTTTTTACTTAGATTTTTTTTCTTATTTGTTTTATGTTAAAATTTTTTATTTTTAGTTCAATAAAAATTGAACTCTAGACCTTTAAGTGATAAAAACTTTGATATCATATCATAAAACAAATTTTTTTCAAAAACTTTCATCTAATAGGATCACACACATTAATAATAATTATATCTTTAACAGTATTTAATGAATTTTAAATTGAAAATTTTGGTTCACAATAATTTTTTATTGCTTTGAATGTTGTTGAGAATTACTGAGACAAATTGATTTTTGTTTTGTCAATTCCGATCAAATTTCTAATATTTGTATTAGACAAATAAATTTATGACAAATCTTATTATAAGACAACTAAGTTTTAAAAAATATCATTACAATATAAATCAGTCTCCTTCAAAAAGACAGAAAAATAAATCTGTCTAACATAATAATTCTCAAAATATGTATTTATACCTTATTCTAAAAATAATAAAAATTATTATATTCATATAAAAATTAATTATTTATATATAAATATTTATAAAATTTAATTCATTTTTAATATATTTGTCGTATTTCATTTTGTGTAATTTACACGCTGATTTGAAAAATAATAAGCTGGAGAGAAATTCCGCAAAGATGAAGCCTCAAAACTGTTGTCGTTTAGGGTAATGAGCCCAATGTCTACGAAAAACACGTGATTTTCTGTCACCTGGTTTGTAATCACGTGCACACTTTAGCAAATGAGTGCCGTCCATCTAAGCCGCACTTCTGGACGTTTACTTTTATAATTTATCTATTTAATTTTATTTTATATATATAAGTATAACATCATATAAATACATCTTAGCTAGTAGCTACCTTCATCCTAATATAACACGTCCATCGTCATGCATATATATCATCATGATCTAGGGTTGACTACTATAACATATTTTAACATACATCAATCTTATTATATAATATGAAAGAGGGCAAGTTGGAAGTTAAAAGGTGGAAGCTATATGAAAAATTGAAGGCCTCTTCCAAGAGAACAGGTTTATTATATTGTTTACATTCAATATTGTTAATTGTAGAGTGCAAAAATAAAAAATGAACTCCCCGAGTTTCCTCGATGAAAAGTATCATGTTTGATGCAAACATTGGGAAACATTAATAATAATTAATTAACAATACAAAGATATAATCATGTTCCGTTCACATGTAAGCTGAAAGCTTTAATGGTATCTTTGTGAAAATAGCACAAGGATAATTTTAGAGATATAGATAAGCAATTAATGATGTTTAAGGAGGAGATTAAGAAGATTGACAATTTAGTTAATAAAGGTACATATGATAGTACGATGGAGGCTAAAAGAAAGGATTTGGTGAGCTTTTGTAAGAAGTAGTATGTTACGAAAGAAATACACTGAAAACAGATGTCCTGATCTTAACATGCAAGGAACATGGACAAAAATACTAGATACTTTTACAACATCGCTTTAGCTAGAAGAAGGAATAACAGGATTGATGCTCTGATGATTCATGGATGGCTAGTGAGGAATCAGACTAGAATAAAGGTGACAATTAGAGAGTTTTATAGAGAGCTTTATCAACAGGATTATGCCCCAAAAATTGATTTTCGGGATGGGTTAGTGAAGCAGATTGATGGAGATAAGGCTATAGCGTTGGAGGTAATACCGTCTGTGGATGAAATCAGAGAGGCAGTGTGAGATTATGAATCTTCTAAGGCCCCAGGTAGTGATGGGTACAATATGAACTTCATCAAACAATGCTGGGATGAGATTGGTAAGGAGTTCACTACAGCTGTGATGGGGTTCTTCCAAAGTGCGAAACTACCAACTGATGCGAATGTCACGTGGGTGACACTAGCTCTGAAGTATGTGGGTGCTAAGGAGATCAAGGATTTTCGATCGATCAGTATGGTTGGGTGTGTCTATAAGGTGATATTGAAGGTTTTGGTGAGAAGAATGAGATCAGTAATGCCGAATTTGGTAGGGGAGACACATGGTACTTTTGTGAAGGGTAGAAAAATTCATGACGATGCCCTTATCGCATGTGAGACGGTTCAATGGCTCAAGGCACATAAGAAGAAGGCAGCAATATTAAAGCTAGATTTTCAGAAAGCATATGATAGGGTCAGATGGAGTTTTGTGGATTTTTTGTTGCAAAAGATGGGATTCGGGCGAAGATGGAGAGATTGGATGACGGAATGTGTCAGTTCAGCCACTATGTCAGTTTTGGTTAATGGGTCACCATCCAAGCCGTTAAAAATAGAGAGGGGCCTCAGACAAGGTTCTTATTTGTTCTTGTGGTCGACGTGCTGCATAGGACGTTAGGAGAAGCAGTAAGGAACGGGCGAATGGCTCCTTTATTGGTTGGTAGAGATCATATTGAGTTGTCACATCTCCAATTTGCAAATGATACTATCTTGTTCTACCCTCCGGATATAGAGACAATAGTGAACTATAAGAGACTATTGCGTTGTTTTGAGTTGATGTCCGGTTTGAGTATCAATTTCGATAAATCTAATCTGATCACGGTTAACTGTGAGTAGGAGTGGGTGGCGCACGCTTGTGGCATTTTGAGTTGCAAGGAAGCGGTCCTACCTGTTAGATACCTCGGGATATCTCTTGGAGAAAATTTGCGTTTGGTAAAAACTTGGAAACTGATCATAGATAATGTGGAAGAAAAGCTTAGCTTATGGAAAGCGAAAGTTCTAAACAAAGCAGTTAAGCTAGTTCTCATCAAGTCGGTGTTGAATAGTCTACCGATCTATTACCTTAGTCTGTATAAGATGCTGAAAGCAGTTGCAGACAAGTTGATTATACAAGAGATTTCTGTGGAGTAATGACGATGGAAACTATGGTATACCTCTAGTTAAGTGGGAAGTGGTTCAAGCGCCGAAAAAGGCTGAGAGATTAGGGGTCGGAGATGCAGTACTAAGGAACACAGCGCTTCTGTTTAAGTGGTGGTGGAGATTTTTCAAAGAAGGACTGTCCGTTATGGAAGAAGGTGTATGCTCTTGTAATAATTTGAGTCCTAATGTAATGTTATCTTATTATGCATTACCTGTAAAGGGTAGCCCGTAGAAAGACACCTGTCAGTTGAATATAAAAGAACAACAGGTGAAGGAAAAATTTGTAAGGGAACTGGCAATGGAAGTAGGGAATGGGAGAATAACTCAGTTTTGGGAAGATAATTGGATACAAGGGGGTCCTTTGAAAGCGAGTTTTCCAAGGCTCTTCTCTATTTCAAACCAATAGGGATCTATGATAGGGGACTGTAGGTTTTAGGATGGGTTATGGTGAATTTGAAATTTCCAGTGAAGGAGAGAGTTGTTCCATTGGGAGTTGGAACTTATTTACCAATTTCATGAGAGATTAAGGCCAGTTAAGTTGTCAGTTGGTAATGAGGATAATGTTGTATTGAAATTTGATAACAAAAGCATTTTTTCTACTCGCTTTTTTATGCAGTGTTGCAATCGGAGACTCTTTCTAAGGATATTACGAGCTATAGCTTCACAAGTTCAATTTGGAGAGGGTTGGTATCTCCGAGAATTGAGCTGTTTGGTTGGTTTGTGCTAGTCAATAGAGTGAATAGTAAAGAGAGGTTAAGCAGATTAGGAGTTCTTTAACAGAGTGCATTATGTGTGTTTTATGTAAAAAGGAATTGAAATTTGTACAATATTTATTTCTTTCATGTGAGTTTTACATGGCAAATGTGGTACGTTTGGCTGAGAATTTTTTATAGAGATTGGATTGTCCCAGGAACCATTAAAGAACTGTTTGAGAGTTGGTCTGACTTGCCTAACAAAAAACAGGAGCAGAAGATGTGGCTAACTAGGTTTTTTGCAGTGATTTGGAATATTTGGTTAGAACGCAATAACAAAATTTTTAACAATAAAAAAACAAGTGTTGAAATCATATAAAGAAAGATGTTTTTGAGTTATAAGGAGTAAACTAGTACTGATACTTTTGATTGTTGATGACAATATTAAAAATAACAGGAAATTGATATTTTTATGTTCTAATTTATTTTTTGTTATGCTTGTTTTTTAAATTGTTCCACTTTAATGTGTTAAACTTTTTTTATTTCAAAAAAAAGATATAATCATGTTTTCGTGAAATTTTACAAAAAAAAAATTGAAAAGTGTAACGTTGTTTAATTTAAAGCACTGCTAACAGTGCTGCTGATTTGATGGCAAAACAAGCTGTAAGGTAAAAGAGAAATTATGTTGAATGTTTTGAATCGGGACAAGAGAAGCAACATGTTTTGCATGCCTAGCTAGCTACACTTTCCTTTGTTTTTTCTTTTTTTCTTTTTTTATTTTCTTTTTCTATTTTAAAAAGTATGATGTTTACTCTTCAGTCTTCACTAAACTTCACTCTTCTTCTTAGCATTAAAAAAAAAAATACAATTGTGATTCACTTAGTTTTGAGAAGATGTTAATAAAATCAATTTTCAGTTGCTAGTGTATTATTTTTTTGTTTTCTAAAAGAAACTAATATATTACATTTATCAAAGCCTTATATACACACATATATGAGTAACCATTTTATTTAAGTTAGAATCATATCTCTTTTTTTAACAAATTAGTGTCCATTAACATGATTGTTGGTATACATAAAATTAATTTTCGAAAAAAAAATATAGGGTAAATTTAATTATATATCATTCGATTGACTAATACTATATCAAAAGTTTTATAAATAAAATATGTAATTGGATGATAAAAGTGTAAATTGAAAATAGAAAAAACTAACTATACTATTATAACATTAAAGGCAATGAGCCATTTGAAGTCATTTCTTTAGTTAACTTTTATTAATATTTTTCTTCACTTAATTTATATCATGTAAGTAATATTTACATGAAAAGTTTTATTCTTTTTCAAAAAATAAAATAAAATAAAATAAAGAAAAGAAAAGAGTTACAGGGAAAAGCAAAGTCAATGATCCATGAAAATGGAATCCACATAATATCCCTCAGATTAGTGAAGAGTAACGTGGCATTAAGGGGCCCAACTATTAGATGCCTTCAATGGAGAAAGTATATTTTAGTCTCTCATAGACCAAAATTTTTTATAAATCATTATCATTAAAAATGTAGATATTCAGATATAATTTATTTTACGTAAAATTGATAGGTGAGAATTGTTAAATAACAATTTAATTAAATTTATTAAATTATTTAATAATTTTTAATTATTAACTTTACATAAAATTATTAATAGTATTTTTGGTGTTATCAGATAGAAGATAAAAAAAAGGATAAAAAAAACATTTCATAAAATTATTTTATGGTGATTTTTTTTGATACCCAACTAATTTGAGGGTATTACATACTTTTCTTACATGTTTCAATTAATTAGTTATAGCTGTATTTATTAATTTCAATCAGCAAATAAATTTTTAATTTTTAAAAATTAAAAATAATAAATTTAATACATGCATTAAATACTTTGTATATATATATATTTTAATACACTGTACATACGTTTAACTTTGGTTAAATTAAATCACCATACGTGGTAAACCTTAAATAAATTATTTAAAAGAAAAAAAAAAGAAAAAAGAATTAGAATTTGGCCGTTGTATATGCTGCTGGAAAAGGAGGGAAGAACATAGAACTCTAATTTTTTTCATCTAATTTCGTCTTCTTCTCTTTTCCATATTCACGGAAAAATTTCGTTTTCGTCTTCTTTCCTCTTCTTCACTATCCGGATATACCTTCTTTTTCCTCCTTCTAATCTTCAAAAGTCATCGATCTGGTTGATGTAACCCAGAACAATCCATCGTTCTTCAATTCAAAGTAGTCGATTTTGTTGTTGGAACCCAGAACAATCAATCTTCTTTTTACCGTTCTTTCATTCGAAGTCGCCCAAATACTGTCAAATTGTTACAAATAAGTCACTCTTTGTTCTCTTTTTTTTTCTCTTGATTCATTCTTTACATTGATTAAAATTGATACAAGTGTATTTATTTTTTGTTACTGTTTATCATTTACATCATCTATTTTGAAGCCTATTATCTTTGATTTTTTTCCCATTTTTTTCTCTTTCAGTAACAATACTGATTCATTAATTTAGAATTACCAAAACAAAGAGTACTTCAAAGAGTACTAGAAAAAAATTAATAATAACAATTCTTAATAATCGTACAATATAGATACATGTTATAGCTCATATAAAATTTTCGGTATTAATGATTATAATCTCCTGTTTATGATTTATTAGTTTATACTTTGATTATATAGATGTGATGTTCATTTTGAGCGGCTGAACAAATCAATAAAAATTGGTATACAAATTTAGATAGAAACAGAGCAGGTAATTTGAAACATTTTGTAATATATGAAATTATTTTCAGTTACCACCGTGAAATTCGAATGTCTTGCAATCATATATACATATTGTTTTTTCTACTTGTAATTATATTTTCAAGAGGAACTAACAACTTTATTTCAAAAAAAAAGTCAAAACTGAAAACAATTACACACCTCAATCATCATCTGACGACATTGGGAAAAATATTGGCAGCGCTCAACAAAACCCAAATGTAACAAAAGCATAAGTGAAGAACACTATGATAAAGGCCATTGAAATTTCATCTAGGTTAAAATACACTTCAATTGATTCTATAAATTTTAAATTTTTTTCATATTTTTTTTAAGAATTTTGATATTTATTTATAATGATTTTTGAAGGTTGTGGTAGGCTTAGAGGGGGGTTGAATCTATGCCTTCTTTTAATTTGCTGTTATGACTTATTTAAACGAAACTTTCAATTTTATTCTGTTTGTACTCAGCAGCAAAAATTTATGAGACAATTTATTTTTGTCTCATGAATATCAAAAAATAGAACACAGCAAAGAAGAGAAAAGCTAACACCAGCATATATCCTGGTTCGGTTGCCTCGTGCTATGCAACCTACGTCTAGTCTCCTCCACAACGATGGAGGAATTTCCACTATAGTTAAAAGTATTACATACACCAATTTCATACTCAAGTTCTATCCTAACTTGACATTGGCTATGCTAACACCTAACTATTCACTCTTAGTGCTAACCCAACTAAGAAAGGGATACCTAACAAGTACAAGATGCAAGTCACTTAACCAACCTAAAGAAATCAGAAAATAACTCCAGGCTTTTCTCTCAAGTGTATTACTCAACCTTTTTTCACTCATGGCTTTTACTTGAACTTTCTAACAATGCCTTTTCTCACAAGAAATTACAGAAAGATAAACATAGAAAAGCACATTACAATCAGTAAAACATGAAGGAGATTGACTTCATCAACAGCCTTTGTGCTATGCGAAAACCAGATTAGCAAGCCTCTGATTCAGTTCTTCATACTGGCAGAATGCACCTTTGATTAGGTTACACTGTCCAGTTAGTTGAACTTTCTCAAAGAACACTCTTCAGAACAAAACCTCACTACTCTGGTTATCTCTCTTTGGTTTCTGAATGAACACCAAACTTCTTTTATCTCCTTGCATATTGCTTGGTTCTTCTTCCAAGGTCAACACCTTGAGCCTTGAGCCACAGATTCACTTTTTCTCATTAAACCTTAGAGTAAAAACTTTTTCTTCTGACTCCTTCATCTTGGCCGAAAGCCATAAAGCAGCAACCACAAAAGTCTTCTAGTGGTCAACTTAATCTGGACCCTTGAAAATCAACTTAGTTTCCAAGACAAGTTTGAGACTGTGGATACACAGCAGATTGGGGCTGAAGGCAACTTTTCCTTGTATGCCATTTTTGGACTTGCAGAGAGTTGGGAAGAAGAGAAGAAGATCTGATGCATGAAAGAGGAAATAGTTTACCTTTAATCTTGACCTAAACTTGATTTGGTTTGAACTGGATGATTAGACTTCGGCCTCTCAAGCTTGATTTTTCTCTTTCTTTCTTCTTCTGTGAATGGCGTGTGGAAGAAGCTCTTTCTCTTTCTCTTTCTCTTTCTTACTTTTCTGAAACTCTGATTTGACTAAGACAAAAGAGAGAGGAACGTTGCTTTGGTAAGAGCAAGATGAGGAAATTGCTTGTTGAAATAAAATCGGGTTTGGATCGGGTAGTGATATGCTTGGCCCGTTCTGATTTCTTCAGCTTTGTTTCCTTATGGGCTTCGTTTACATTGTTGGCCCGTCAGCCTTGTTTTATTTCTCATTCCATTTGGGCTGTAATTCACATTTTGGCCTGTAATATTTTATAAATAATTAGTAATATGCAATTATAATTAATCAACACTAATTATTTATTTTGTCCAAAAATAATGTTTGTTATCACTAATTAATTTAGTTAATTTTCTAACTCAACAGTTTTCAATCTCAATGAGAGCGTCAAGACGGTAGAAAAGAAAGAGGAATTAAAATCTAAAGAAGTGGATGTACCAGGTGAAACCATCTTTAACAAGGTGATCTCTTATCTCTTCTCATATTGTTATGTTAAATTTACTAAGTATTGGTCAATCTTTAATTAATTCATTTAATGGTTTTCAGTTTTGTATATATATACAGATTTAGATGCTTGTTAATGAAAATAATCTTCATTGGTATCTTGCTATTTTCGACATGAATCAGTGTCAAGTAATTTTGTTGGATTTCAACCTAGATCCTAAAAAGAAAGCAAGTAAAATATTCAACATTAAGCAATTGGTATATCATTTCTGTATTCAAACATTTATAGCATCAATTTTACATCTTCATTTATACTATTTTTACCATTTATAAAAATACTAATTCAATCTTAACCACTTATTAGGCCTTGTACCTTGAAGGGATGTTTCCACATGACTCTTTCTATGATTTTAAGAGTACGATTAGGCTTAAGGTGTCTGAGTTTCTTATTTTGGAAGCTCTGGAATAGAAAGACAAAGAAATGACTCGTAATTTTCTAGTTCTTTATTTGGTTTGTCAAAGCAATCTTTTTTCTTTTGTTACATTGTCTAACTAGTACTTTTTTCATATAAAATTTAACATGGCTATGTAAGTTACATTACATGATAAATTTCTAATTGTTTAATTTCTAATTACATAAGTGTGACTTACTACTGGTTTTATCATTTGAAGATTGATAACGTAATTAGGATGGGCATTGCTATAAATTTGATCATAAAGTCATACAATTTGAAAAAAAATACCATTATCAAGGCCGCTAAGAAAAACTACAAAAAAATTGAAAAAACGAATAAGAATTTAGTTAAAAAATAAGAGTATGTGTTACTTCTTATTACATCAGTTAAAAAAAATTCTAAATAAATTATGTTAACTATAAATGATATAAATAAATCATTTTGGTGCTAATACTTTGTAATGCTACTTTTTTTTGTGATAGCTATCCATTGTTATAGAATCTTTCTATATATAAATTAAAATCTATAACAATCCTATATATTTATATTTTTATAGAATGTTTCAACTGTTTTTATCATTCAAAGAAATTTCTATTGATTAAAGACTATATAAAAATAACAACAAATAAGGGTATGTTTACAAATTTTTAATGTATATATCACTTTAAATACATATAGAAAAGTAATCCCTAATTACATTATTTACAAAGAGAATTTCAACAGCAGTTGACTTTTCAAATATTGCAAAATAATGCATTCTTTTCTTATACAATTAATTGAAGGAGTGACTAATTTTTAACAAGTTAAATTTATAACTTCTTCGTTATTTGCATGTCATGAAATTATCATTAAATAAAAATAAAGGAACCTCCAAGATATAATTTTGTATCACAAGTAATTACAAAAGATTACGTCTACAATAATCTTAACTCAACAATGATCACTATTACATAACTAATTTAAACCCGTATGTTTCTAATTAACAATGATTATTAAGAATTGTTACTATTAATTTTTTTTAGTATTTTGTACTCTTTGAAGTACTCTTTGTTTTGGTAATTCTAAATTAATGAAATAGTATTGCTATTGAAGGAAAAAAAATAGAGAAAAAAAATCAAAGATAATAGACTTTAAAATAGATGATGTAAATGATAAATATTAACAAAGAATAAACACACTTGTACCAATTTTAATCAATGTAAAGAATGAATCAAGAGAAAAAAAAAAGAGAACAAAGAGTGACTTACGTATAACAATTTGCAAATATTGAGAGCGTGACAGTATCAGGGCGACTTCAAATGGAAGAACAGTAAAAAGAACTATTGTTCGGGGTTCTAACAACAAAATCTACGACTTTGAATTGAAGAACGATGGATTGTTATGGGTTACATCAACCAGATCGATGATTTTTTAAGATTAGAAGAAGGAAAAAGAAGGTATATCCTAAGAGTGAAGGAGAAGGAAGAAGACAAAAACGAATTTTGTCTGTAAATATAGAAAATAGAAAAAGACGAAATTAGATGAAAATGATTATTATGGTTTTATGTTCTTTTCTCTTTCTCTAGCAGCATATACAACGACCAAATTCTAATTTTTTTTAAATAATTTATTTAAGGTTTACGTGATTTGATTTAACCAGAGCAGTGTATTATTAAGATATGTATATATAAAGTATTTAATATATATATTAAATTCATTATTTTTAATTTTTTAAAAATTAAAAATTCATTTACCGATTAGAATGAATGAATACACTTGTCACCTATTAATTGGAACATGTAAGAAGTGTATGTAATATCTTCAAATTAGTTGAGTATCAAAGAAATCACCTTATTTTATATATTTTTTATATGGATCATTAAAATCTAATATTCTATTTAGTCTATTTAAAATATTCCTTTGTGTAGCGTTTGTTTTGAGATATGGGACAAAGATTTAATATTATGTTTGTTAATTCAGATATTAAAATTTCTGTCTCTGTCTTTAAAATTTTAGTATTTCAATATCTCCAAAAAATGGGAACAAGAGATTGAAATTTTTAGAGATGGCACAGGATTCGGTGGTCCATGTAACTTTGGACTACTTAGTGGTCCAAGTAGAAAACATGTTTTTAAAGTTTTTTTATCAATTGCTATGTAATCCTTGAACTATTTTTAATTGCAAATTAACCCCTTATATTTTATTTAATTATAGAAACTATTTTTTATTTTATAAATTATTTATTTATCATAAATCTATCATGTTCATTAACAATCATTTGTAAAAACAACAACAATTATATCCTCCATGGATCCCAATTGATTAAAATATTACATTCGATCCGAGACGTTCCCAAGGAGTCATGAAATCGTGTTTCGCTGAAATCCAATCGATTGGACTATCAAACCAATCGATTGAAATTTAACCCAATCGATTGGATTTCAGTTTATCACTAAACAATCGATTGTATATTCCTGGTAAGCATGGTTTTGCATAAATCAATCGATTGGTCATAGTAACCAATCGATTGAACAATGAATTAAATGTGAGATTTATGTAATTCAATCGATTGTTTATGATTTTCAATCGATTGAATTCTTCCAAACAATCGATTGGTTTCAATATTCAATCGATTGGTTCCGGATAAAAATCGATTGAACTTTGCACGTAACTTCTAATTCAATCGATTGGTTTGAAACTTCAATCGATTGGGAAGTGTCTTAAATGTGTTTTTTTCAGGATTCAATCGATTGGTATTGTAATCCAATCGATTGAAATTTCAAAATCGCTATATATTAAACCCAAACCATGCGTATTGAATTAGAAGTAACGTTTTAAAAGATTCGAACCCCCATTTCTGCACCGCTCTCTTCTCTCATCGAACCAGAAAGCTTCATCTTCTTCTCTCTTCTTCTCCAATCTCACCAACATCCACTCCGTCCTACATACGTATTATTAAACCTCAACCAATTCCTTACAAAACCCACAAAACCAATATCCCCAAAATGGCCAGAACTAAGAACACCAAAAGAGCCAGGGTTGAGGGAGAAAGCTCTGCTTCCGCCAGACTGGTTGCTTCATCACATTACATGGCAAGGTGGCTGCCGTCTCAAAGGGCACTGAAAAACTATGTGGAGAAGTTCGAGTCAAGGCCAATTGTTCCTCCCAGGTACATAACAGCCGAGTTCCTTCAGGATAGACGTTTTAATTTGGTGTTGAATGCATTGCAAACACAGCACTTAGTTGATTTTGTACAAACTAGGGATGAGTATTACCCGCACTTGGTTAGGGCTGTTTATAGTACTTTGAATTATGTTGTTCCTGAACCTGATGAAGAGGGTGAGGTAATGCCGCTGATTGAGTTTGATTTAGGGAAGCAGCATTTTGCCCCATGATAAACTAGACTCCATTGTTCAGCTAGTTCTTGCAAAGTAACTCTATAATGCTGTTTCCCTAAATCAAACTCAATCAGCGGCATTACCTCACCCTCTTCATCAGGTTCAGAAACAACATAATTCAAAGTACTATAAACAGCCCTAACCAAGTGCGGGTAATACTCATCCCTAGTTTGTACAAAATCAACTAAGTGCTGTGTTTGCAATGCATTCAACACCAAATTAAAATGTCTATCCTGAAGAAACTCGGTTGTTATGTACCTGGGAGGAACAATTGGCCTTGACTCGAACTTCTCCACATAGTTTTTCAGTGCCCTTTGAGACGGCAGCCACCTTGCCATGTAATGTGATGAAGCAACCAGTCTGGCGGAAGCAGAGCTTTCTCCCTCAACCCTGGCTCTTTTGGTGTTCTTAGTTCTGGCCATTTTGGGGATATTGGTTTTGTGGGTTTTGTAATGAATTGGTTGAGGTTTAATAATACGAATGTAGGACGGAGTGGATGTTGGTGAGATTGGAGAAGAAGAGAGAAGAAGATGAAGCTTTCTGGTTCGATGAGAGAAGAGAGCGGTGCAGAAATGGGGGTTCGAATCTTTTAAAACGTTACTTCTAATTCAATACGCATGGTTTGGGTTTAATATATAGCGATTTTGAAATTTCAATCGATTGGATTACAATACCAATCGATTGAATGCTGAAAAAAACACATTTAGGACACTTCCCAATCGATTGAAGTTTCAAACCAATCGATTGAATTAGAAGTTACGTGCAAAGTTCAATCGATTTTTATCCGGAACCAATCGATTGAATATTGAAACCAATCGATTGTTTGGAAGAATTCAATCGATTGAAAATCATAAACAATCGATTGAATTACATAAATTTCACATTTAATTCATTGTTCAATCGATTGGTTACTTTGACCAATTGATTGATTTATGCAAAACCATGCTTACCAGGAATATACAATCGATTGTTTAGTGATAAACTGAAATCCAATCGATTGGGTTAAATTTCAATCGATTGGTTTGATAGTCCAATCGATTGGATTTCAGCGAAACACGATTTCATGACTCCTCAGGAACGTCTCGGATCGAATGTAATATTTTAATCAATTGGGATCCATGGAGGATATAATTGTTGTTGTTTTTGCAAATGATTGTTAATGAACATGATAGATTTATGATAAATAAATAATTTATAAAATAAAAAATAGTTTCTATAATTAAATAAAATATAAGGGGTTAATTTGCAATTAAAAATAGTTCAAGGATTACATAGCAATTGATAAAAAAACTTTAAAAACATGTTTTCTACTTGGACCACTAAGTAGTCCAAAGTTACCTGGACCACCGAATCCTGAGCCTTTAGAGATAAAGACTGAAACTTTAATAACATTTTATATCTAAATTACCCCATTTCAATTAATTAATTTCAATCTTACCTTTCATACAAATTAGATTAAAATTTTATTTTTGTTTTAATTTCTGTCTCATATTTTATACCAAACAGAATATTAAAATTTATTTCAATTTTTGTCTCTAAAATTTCTGTCTCTTATTATTTCACTACCAAGTTGCTACCTTGTATCTTGTGGGCGACAATGGTAGCCATGGTAATACTAATGAATCGTATCTTCAATTTACTTACTATAAATTTTGACTTGTTGTACGAGTATATGTCCCAAACACATCGGAAAATCAACAAAGATTCCACTCGGAGTTTTCCCAAATCTTTGAATATAAATGATAGATTTCAGTTGCTTTAGGTCGCTGCATTTTAAAATGGAAAAACAAACTTTGTGATACTTTTAAATGGTTGGACTTAAGTAATTTTGACTTAAAATTTTAAACAAATGACACTTTACATTTGTACTATTTTTTGTATAATTTTTTATAGTAGAAACATATACACAAAAGTAGTACATCCTATATTATATTACTCTATCGTTTGATTGATAAATGTAAACGATATTGCTGAAAAGAAGTATTCATTGATTTTTCTTTTCTGTCTGGAACTGCATTCATTTATTTTTTCACATACTCTCTAGTACATTTATCATACATTGCAACCGATGAAATTTGAATCCAAAAAAAAAAAAAATTAAATTATAACTCTTTGACTAGCTGCCTTTATTGAAATGACAACCCCTTCTCTTATTCCTTTTTGGGCTCACCTTTTCTTTTTCAATTATAGCTTGTGATCTGCCCAAAGCACAATATAAAGAAAAAGAAAACAAATGGACAAAAATCACTCGGAAGGAGGCTTGTTAAAGCCCACTTCATTTTAGATCTCCCGACCCAATTCTTCAAATTTTAAATGCCTTCCATTATCTTAGTCTATCTAAATATAATCTATAAACCCTAATTTTTTAAACTCTAATTTTTAGAACTTACCATATATATATAATGATAAAAACTTATATGTAATTATTTTTAGGTGAATCTAATATTTAATTAAAAATTATATCTAATGATTTTTAATTTAACCTTACATAAAGACACAATTAACTGCATGTGAGTTTTTACACTATATAAATTTATATAATAAAAGAATGAATTAGGACTATT